>NW_026262745.1:71639182-71811682 GCF_021869535.1 Mytilus californianus
TACGTCTCTACTCATCAGAAATCTGTTTATTGAGATATTAATCATTCTATTCATTGGGGGTCAAAAGGGATCACAATATGTCCACAATAATGAATCTGAACATGTACAAAGATTCTCAGAACCATGCAAGAGTTACAACTTAGGCAAGTGTACTTATGGGGCAGCATGTAAATTTGAACATAAATGTTTTAGGTGCTCTGAAAACCACCCTATTGGGGCCTGCAAAAACAGGTAAGGTTTGCCAGCTCTTTGGGATGTTCCCCTATTTCAATTTATTTGTGTAAATGAAGCAAACAAATGTTTAAAACGATAAAGTCCATTAATATTTATTACAATACTATTTTGACAACATGCCTCCTCAGTATATAAATTATCATTTCAAATATCTTGATTATATATTACATTATAATATTAGTCATAAATCATACACAGTTCATATATTGACATTATAGTTGTTTCTCTCATTATACATTTCACTTATACTGTTAACAATGATAATTAATATATTACATTCTTCACAAGCAAATATAATATCAAATTTGTTTTCCTTATTCATTGAACAGGGGACAATATTAGAAATTTCATTAAACATTTTGATCCTGGGTTTATTAAGTTCTGTACATGTTATGATAAATTGGAATTCATCTTCCACCTCTTTATGGCATAAAGGACATATTCTATTTTCTAGGCTGTTTTATTGTAACCAGCCAGCACACTATTACTTATTCTTATTTTGGCATAATTTTTATCAAAATTCAATAAAAGGTACTTTTCAAGTTCATACTTTACTTTAAATTTTCTGTAGGTTCTTAGTGAAGTGATAATAATAATAATAATAATAATAGAATAATAAAATAATAAAAAAAAAAATAATAATAATAATAATAATAATAATAATAATAATAATAGAATAATAGAATAATAAAAAAAAAAAATAATAATAATAATAATAATAATAATAATAATAATAATAATAATAATAATAATAATAATTAATAATAATAATAATAATAATAATAATAATAATTATAATAATAATAATAAAAATAATAATATTAATAATAATAATAATAATAATAATAATAAAATAAATAATAATAATAAAATTAAAAAAAATAAAAATAAGAATAATAAAAAATAATAATAAAAAAAAATAATAATAATAATAATTAATAATAATAATAAAATAATAAAATAATTTAAAAAAAAATTAATAATAATAATAATAATCATAATAAATAATAATAAATAATAATAATAATAATAATAATAATAAATAATGTGACTCAATTAGCATTCACTAATCTACCTTGAGGCCCTCACAACAAGCATACAGAACAAATTTTACAGATATTACAATTTTTTAACATATAACTAAACTTTTGTCTTTGTTCTATTATTAATATTACTTTTACTGTTTGGTTTGTTTTCTGTGATATCCATTTGACGTGGCTAGGTACTTATACATCCCGTCAATGTGTTTGTATTATCTTTCATTTTTGCTGGTGTGTTTTGTATATGCGACGTTTTGTGTTTCTGTGGTTCTTATAACGTGACTCTGTACTTTAAAAGATCCCGGCATTATGTTATTGTTCTATTATATGTCATTATGTTATTGTTCTATTATAAATTTGAAAATACTTTGAACGACAAACGACAAATTTATTTTACTCGCGTAGTGGTATTAACCATATGTGGATTCTTAAAAATTCTAAAGAACTTCTGGACAATTTTAAATCTCGGTCTATTTCTGAAATTAATTCTAACATAACTTTTGATTTTTTAACCATGTATACCAACATTCCCCATGTGAAATTATAAAATTGTTTTGAATAAACATTGAATGACAAACTTTTTTCTTATGTGACGTTTACATTTTCTGACGTCAGACACGCAAAGCAATGAATGTGGTTTTTAATTTGATAGATGCTTTTGTGCTTTTTTGTAAATAATTGTTTGTTTTGATATTGTAACACAGTGATGACTGCTGTACCCATATTTTGACTATTTTATTTATAATGTCTGTTTTGTTCACGCATCGTTGTAAATATAACGGAATTTGATAAGACTGGCGTACAAGTGAGAGGTTTAGCGCTATAAAACCAGGTTCAATCCACCATTTTCTACATTTGAAAATGCCTGTACCAAGTCAGGAATATGACAGTTGTTGTCCATTCGTTTGATGTGTTTTGTCATTTGATTTTGCCATGTGATTAGGGACTTTCCGATTGAATTTTCCTCGGAGTTCAGTATTTTTGTGATTTTACTTTTTTCATGCTATATATATATATGATTGTCTGTAGAAAAGGAAAAATAAAAACAAATAATACATTATACCCAAACATTAAAAAGACTTAGAGAGGTGTTACATATCATTTCTAGTTCAAAAATCTTCGCATTTTCTTTTAAAAGTACCTAGATTTTCACATAGTTTTATTTCAATAGGTAGTTTATTCCAAAGTATTGCGGAGCTGTATGTGAATGATTTTTTCATCGAATTTGTATTAGGCCGCACTACAGCTAGATTATTACTTGCAGAAGATCTGCTGTGTAGGTTTATAATTGGACAACATAGTTCTTTATGGTAATTAGGTGATTTATTATTGAGAATTTTATGAACAAGAATCTATTTATGGTAAGAAATCCTAGATTTGAAATTTAACCATTTCAGCTCTTTAAATGGATTTACAGTAGGTGTTAGTATTGGTGCGTCAAGTATAATTAATATTCTGGCAGCTCTTTTCTGCATCTTAACAATTCTTTGAATTCCATCTGCATTACAATTTCTCCATATTGAGCAACAAAAATCAAATATGGGCAGAATATATGCATTATGAAATATTTTTCTACCACTCATATCTAGATATTTCTTCATTCAGTAAAGTGGAATAAGTAATGTCTAAGTCTTACCTGATTCTTTTAAAAATATGTTCTGATTCCTGATGCATTAATTAAACGGTATCGTCATAAAACTTGAAAGTGTGTAAAGCCTCCGGGTAGGGAACTTGGCATCGAGCATCAGTGATTGCAAGTATAAAACAAATCTGGCACTGAGCATCAGTGATTGCAAGTATAAAACAATTCTGGCCACTGAGCATCAGTGATTGAAAGTATAAACAAATATGTATAAAACAAATCTATACATGATTTATATGATATGAAAATAAAGTATTTCCATTATAATGCACTCTAATATTATAGATATGCTACAGAAAACAATGTATATAGAAATGATGGAAAATACTAATCAAAGCTTGCTAAAACAAAACAAAAGTATGTAAACACTTTGCAAGGTGCACCTGAAAGGTTTCTGACACCCGGAGGACCACTTATTGTTCCACGTCTAGAATATTAAAAACTGTTGTAAACTGATAGTGATATCATGAGCAAGTGAAACTCGGTAAGGGTGGTGCCAATACGTTTCAGTGGGGTTTCGGGGGGAATTGTTTGGCAGTGAGTGGGTATGCCCCACTTATTTGGCGGGATATGGCACAGGCTTGTCAAAAATAATGGTTCGGCGGTTTGTACGTTCATCTTGCCTTATCTTGTTTGCGCCAAAAATTCATACTGTGGCCATATCATTCCAAATTCTTTGTTTATTATAATTGATCGCAATTGAGACATATATTAAACGAAATCGAGAAATTTGGTTGATCGCACATGAGTCATGATGAGACATATATTAAACGAAAGCAAGAAATTGGTTGATTGCACATGAGACATGTATATATATATATTAAATAAAAACAGTTTCGTATCTTTGATTAATTAAGTTTATCACATTAGGATAAACTGGTTTAATAAAAGTAGAACTCCGTTTTTCCCGGAATCAATCCTAATATATTGTTTCCGAAATTTAGTCACATTTCATAATACGTCATTTCGTGACGTCATTCATGCGTTGTTAACCAAGTGCAAAGGCTGCCAGCATAGTTAGCTAAAATCCCACCCACCTCCCCATTCACCCTCCAAAAATAAAGATAAAAATTCTGCTGCTGTGTTGTTCAAATTTTTCAGGTTTTTGAAGTGAACGGATGCAGTAATCATACAGAGATGTAATATGTGTGTAATATAGCCGTACTGCTACTGGAACTAACAATGAACGTGTCATATTGCTCGTGAATGATCACTTACTCCATAGATGATAGAACTGAGAAGGCAAAAAGAAAATATTTCCATCTTCTAACTTTGAGACGCCAGTTAATTGATTCGAATACATTTTTAATTAATACATTTTCAAGATTATTGACAGTTCATATTTTTATTTCATCTAGATCTATATGACATTTAATTCAGTATTATTATCATTTCAAATTTGTTGTAAATTCAAAATAAATAAGTCGTTACAGTATAGCCAGCGGGATATGGCAAGATGAAAATGGAACATGCCCCCACATTGTACGCTAGCTTATATTTGGGGTTCTCTTCTGTGTTCCCTCAGAGTTTAGCTTGGGTCTTCTTTGAATTACCAACGAGACCGGTTCCTGAATTGGTCCCAGTTCGGAGCTCAGGTGTTCTCTTTGAATTTTAATAAGCTTCAAATGTAAACCAAAGAGTTCTTGGGGAAATATTTGCTGCGTATCGGGTCTCATTTTCCATACGATCTCTCTATTTTATAGCAAATAACGTAGAGGATTGTAGCTTTCATTGCCTACCAGCGAAGCACAGGCTTGTCAAAAATAATGGTTCGGCGGTTTGTACGTTCATCTTGCCTTATCTTGTCTGCGCAAAAAATTCATACTGTGGCCATATCATTTCAAATTCTTTGTTTATTATATTTATCTTTGAATACGAAAGGACAAACTATTATTATCCGCGAAAGGGGTTGATCGCAATTGAGACATATATTAAACGAAATCGAGAAATTTGGTTGATCGCACATGAGTCATGATGAGACATATATTAAACGAAAGCAAGAAATTGGTTGATTGCACATGAGACATGTATATATATATTAAATAAAAACAGTTTCGTATCTTTGAATAATTACCAGTATAACCCTCTTTGTTTAATACATCTTGTGACAAACTATTTTATGAATAAGACAGTTTTCCGAAAAAAATGCTAAAGTCGTTAAGTAAAATTGAAAGTTACAATTCAAAAATATAGACACGGCATGATATACCGGTATGACAAACGTATGTCTTGTGAAAATCTACATGATGCTTTTTGGTAGATTTATGATATTTATTTTGATTTTCGAGTTCAAAGAGAAAGAAGTGGCCTGATGATACCTTCCTCCATCTGAAACATAACTTATTTATATATGTGAGATTACTTTTATCATATATGCTTTCATTTCAATTTTTAGTCACGGAACTGAAGTTTGACACTCAAGTGGGAAGTCAGTTTACATGCCGATCAGCTGATTATCATTCTGTAGCTACTGTGCCATTAGAAAATATGTTGTGTGGTTCGACAAGAAGGCTCTTTAAATTTCAAGGCGGTTTTGCAAACTCATCTTTTCCTCCGAAAAAAGAAAGTTCAATAGAATTTTCTATCAGATTTTATGAACCGCAACAACAGAAATATGGTGAAGTACTTATTTTTGAATTCGGACTAACAAAAGACAGCGTCAGCACAAAGCTTTTATTTCCATCAATTTTGTCCGTCAGAGCATTTACTTGTCAACATAAGTCTGACATCACTCTTTCAATTGGCAATTCAGTTTTGATTAATAGTACAGACATATTTAAATGTGAAACCAGTCCGTATTGTACTCAAGCGAGATTTATATTTACTTATCGACCATTTGATTCAACAGTTTCCTTTCTATCCAAATCTCAAAAAAGTAATACTACTTCCATTCTGCATACAGTTAGAAACATAAAATTAAGAAGCCCATTGAAACCGGTTTTCGCTGCTTATAATTCTAATGCAGTCACCGTTTCAATAACGATGGAGACAAATGGGGTTGGATTTGATCGTAACACATTGCACCAAGATTTATACATTTCTGACGATCACAGAACAATGTCTAATAAAAAGTTAAGTGACACATTTCCAAACAACTGTTCTAGAACTCCTATCATTTTTACACGTCCTAAAAAATTTGTAACCTCAAATGTAATTCAAACAATGATTAATATTCTTTTCGAGACGAATAGTGGCGAAATTCTTTTTAAGATCGGCATAGTGGAACAAAAAGATGGATTTTTAAAAGAAACACCACTTTTACAATGTTCCAAGTATGTGTCGGAATATTTGTACAGCCTGTATAGCACAACCTGTTATAGTGTTTCAGGCACTGATACAAATAAGATTATTGTAGGAAACCAACTCAGCTTGTTTTTACATTACAACAAAAATGGTATTATTGAAATGTACATACGTAATTATTTTTTGGGGTACAGCTATCGAAGTTTTCAATTTGAACCGTTCAACAAACTTGGTCCTAAATTTTTTATTGAAAAAATTAATGCAAAGGATATTATTATATCTTCTATCAAACATACACAACTTATTAACTTGAAAAGATTGATTTTCGTACTAATTTTAGGAGTAGTTTTACTTTTTTTTACAGTTTAAATTGAAACAACTAGAGTGGATACATATATAGTGGATCTTAAATTTGTTGTTATCATAATAGAGAAGTAATGTAATTGAAATGAAGAATCTAGACATTCCAAAGATAGATAAAAATAATAGTTGAAGGTATTTGAGGGCAAAAATTATTAAGCATAATAACAAAACATTAGTACCTTGGTCTCACAATGGCGATCAAATTCATAAGCCTGGTATCAAAGGTAAGTTTGTTTATACATATCTCCCTCCCCAAGTAATTTAAGGCGGAAACATATCCCACTTTATATAAAATTATGTTCCTCTATAAGTCATAACATTGGAATTCTTTATGACATAACTTTGAAATAGAAGCGTTTTAAATAATAAAAAAAGTTTTCCTTTACAACTAAATGTTTATGAAATAAATTTTTGATCAAAGGATGCTATTTTTGCTCATTTCATAAACTATTACAAACTTTGATTTATAATTTTGAAGCGTTTTTGTCGAGCCTTCGACTTTAGTCGAAAAAGCAAGACATAGCGATCCTACATTCCGTCGGCGTCGTCGTCGTCGTCGGCGGCGTCCACAAATATTCACTCTGTGGTTAAAGTTTTTGAAATTTTTATAACTTTCTTAAACTATCCTGGATTTCTACCAAACTTGGACAGAAGCTTGTTTATGATCATAAGATAGTATCCAGAAGTAAATTTTGTAAAAATTAAATTTCATTTTTTCCGTATTTTACTTATAAATAGACATAGTTTTTCTGCCAGGAAACATTACATTCACTCTGTGGTTAAAGTTTTTGAAATTTTAATAACTTTCTTAAACTATCCTGGATTTGTATCAAACTTGGACAGAAGTTTGTTTATGATCAAAAGCTATCTAGAAGGAAATTTTGTTAAAATGTTTTACTTGTTTATCTGTATTTTACTTATAAATGGACTTAGTTTTTCTTCCTGTTAACATTACAAACAGTCTGCAGTTAAAGTTTTTAAAACATTTATTAGATTCATAAACTATCCTGGATTTTTACAAAATTTGGACAGAAGCTTCTTACAATCAAAAGATAGTATCAGAGACATATAATACAATGTATTATATGTCTCTGATAGTATCAAGAGGAATATTTTTATTGATTTTTTCCTCATTTTTGTTGAGCCTGCGATTAACAGCAAAAGTAGGCGAGACACTGGCTTCTGCGGAACCCTTACGAATTTTTTGTATAAGGTTTTGTGTTTTGTATCAGGTCGAAAAATTATCTTTACTATATCGTAGCTAAAAAATGTCTAGTTCTGAGAGTGAAAGTATTGTCTGTTTCCAGTCCCTTAAGTGACAAGAAATACAGCTGTCTATCACATTAAACATTACGGCCTTCGTTTCGAAATATAATAGTGAGATCCAGATGACAGATGTTAAGCGACATTTTCTGGTTTTGAAAATGGCAAATGAAGTTTCAAACTATTACATACTAAATATAAAATTTATTATGAAAAACTTAGATACGCTTGGGTGATTGCTAAAGAAAACAAATTGTCAAATTGGCTTCATGTTGCTAGATATATATATTCCTTTTACGATTTGAATTTGATCAATCTTTATTGAATAATGTTAATGAACAATTTCCCATACTTTGAAATAAATAGATTTAACAACAAGTTGCTCTCTAAAAAAGGAAAGGAAAAGCGATACGTAAACCCAACACAGCTGACAGGTCACACAAAATTTTTACTATTTTTTTTTTTTGCTCTAGATAAATAATAAATGATTGTGATTAAGGTATTAATGATGTTATAATACCCTTATTGAAAATATTTAGTTTAATACATTGTTCGTTTTAAGATGTCAAACTGTGTTAATTCTCGCAATGAAAAATACTGTTGGATTTGTTTTATGAATAAAAAAAGTGTACACAGCAACTTTTAAGGATTAACTATCTTATCTTATTTATTACTTGATGTTTCACCCTTGATCCTTCGACTATCTTTACAAAGTTGTTACCCCATTGCAATTTCAAGTTTTTGCGAACGGTCTGTTCACAGAAACACCTCCGGTGCGGGATTATCACGCTGTGTTGAAAACCATTTAGTGTCCTTCGGCTTTTATCTACTTTTTGGTCAGGTTGTTGTCCTTTTGACATATTCCCCCTTTCAATTCTCAATTTTATAGAATTTGCTTAGAACTGAATAAAAAAGCACTCAATATTTTTATACATTATTTTTCATATTTTCATGTTTTGTTTCCTGATGCCCTCAATATATTACCCCAATAGTGTAGGTTTTAAATCCTTTATGCAAATTGTCTGTGACAGCCATACATGATTTGTATTTTTATTGTTAGTCCTGAATGAATATAGGATATCACTACAGTGTTAGTGTTAGCGCTCGTACAATTTACATTGGACAGCTAAATATAATGTTTTGCATTACTTATAAGAACTCAAGACACAAGCTTGACATGTGACGGTGATGTAAGATCATTAATAAAGATGGTGGCTTCTCAGATATAAAAAGAAGGGTTAAAGGAATGTTATTAGCTGATAGTATATTAATATCAAAACTAGAAACGGCAGGAAGTTATGAAAAGTCGAACTCCTTGTTTTGATGTTTAGGCGATTGAAAATTTGGCGCGAAAGGTTTTTTCAAACGAGCAAATTGTTCTCACATTTAACTTTGGCACGTTTCAATAACTAAAAAAAACATGACCCTGATTTTGTGATTTTCAAAAATTGCTTTTTTTTACCGTATTCTTATCATTACCATTTGTAAGTTGCATTTTGAGAAAAGTCGGAACACACCGAAAGGGTAGTAAAAATTTATAAATTGAAGCGAATCTGACAACTTATGTTAATCAAAATGGTGGATAAGGAATATACAATGTATTTGTAACCTTAACAAAAGATGTACGTTTGATATTTTTTGTTGTATACTTGTAAGTGGATTTGATGCACAATGCTTTTTATTATTGTATAAATTGTTTCATATTTAGGTTTAAGTTTTTTTCCAAGCGTCAAACTTTTTTTAGAAATCTGTGGATCGCCAAAAATTCGGTAGATTAAAAATAACAGTTTATCGATATGGATTGCAAAACGTACTGTGTAGAAAAAAATATGATAAGTTCATTTAAAAAATTTTATTCAAAATGTTCGATACGATTTAAGTTTTGTTCTACAAAATAATCACACTTCAGTATTCTATACATATATTTCAGAAATAGAATTATATTTATATACACAATCTGTTTTATATGAAGATTTCACTCATACATAAAGATTTTCACAACTTTTTTTTCGGCAGTATAAAAATTGTTTGAATTAATGAAAATCGTTAAACTTTGATAGAAGGTTAGTCATCATAGTTAAAACTTTAAATGGTGATCTTTTACACGTGAACCTTGAATTGTAATTTGTTTATCTATGATATCTATCTGAATCATTTTGTTTATGTATACAACAGTTAAACTTTGAACCAGATGAACCTTGAAGAATGCGAACAAATAATATTGTGTAAGTTACTTGTAAGTTGTCTTTTTTTTAAATGAATAATTATTAAACAAAATCATGTTTGTTTCATCTTGTTTGTTCTTTGAATTATAACACTTTATATCCTGATTCACAGACCTATTACTAGTAGAGACAAAAATATATTTTAATCCTAGAAAATAACACTTTAAAAAATTCGTGCATCCGATGCGCTTTCTGGAATAGCCATCACCAGGAAGACGTCAATGTGAAATCCAGGTGTGTATTAAAATATAAGATACGTTTAAAAGTGTATTTGCAAACATTGTGGCATTTTTCTTGTAATCATATTATTCTTTAGCTGCAAAATGACGGAAGAAAACATTTTCCACACCAAATATATATGAAAGGGATAGTGTCCACGAATTTTAAAAATAGCTTTGGTTGAGCGAAACGAAATATGACATGTATATTCTGCAGATGGTGTTTTAGTTAAAATGAAGTGCGAGCACAAACTTTGGCAAATTTTCATCTCTGTTTACAATGACTTAAAATAAATATTGAATTTGTAGGAAAAAAAGCCGGACTTTGTTAACAGATGTTTGTTTTTATAGTGATTAAGACAACTATATTGACTGCAGTACCCCTATTTTGTATTTTCTTTTCTTTTAAATCTTTTTTAGGTTCACACATCTTTGTCAATATAATGGAATTGTATGCGACTGTTATACAAGTGAGAGGTTTAGCCAGCTATAAAACCATGTATAATCCACCATTTCTACATAAGAAAATGACTGTTTTTATCCATTCGTTCGGTGTGTTTGAGCTTTTGATTTTGCTATTGGATTAGGGACTTTCCGTTTTGAATTTTTCTTGGAGTTCAGTCATTTTGTAAATCTGTTCCTGATCGGACTAATTAAACAAGCATTCATTGAAAATGACAATAAAATCAAATTGAATAGCCTCCTCAAAATAAAAATATAATGTAATAAGTCCTTCAAATTATATTTGTCCGGCATCAGACATGGCAAGATAAGCATCGCCTCAAAACAAATAATAGTACACAAGACACAATGTAGAAAACTAAAGACTTAGCAACACGAACCCCACCAAAAACTGGGGGTGATCTCAGGTGTTCCGGAAGGGTAAGTAAATCCTGCTCCACATGTGGCATCCGTCGTGATGCTCGAGTTAATACAAACCAGTTAAATAGTGAGGCGATATGTGACCGCAAATGACCAATAAAAAATATCAAAGATCTATTTAAGGTCAGCTCTGTTTGTCGAGACGGAATTCGGTAGCTACGTTTAAATGATTTTTATTATAACTGGTTTTACAAGAGGAAACAAATTAACCATGATATATCATTTCATGATCAAAAACCACATAGATTAAAATGAAAAAAGGATCAAACATATCCATTTATACCGCATTCTCACGATTTGAATATGAATATCAAAATAAAGGCATATCATGAAGTCATTATATTTTGTGATGCTCATCATTTGTAGTTAGTAAACAGCAGCACCAACACATACAAAATAACCAAAATTATATACAAAATATACAAAATTATATACAAAATAACCACATAGTGTCTAAACACTTGCTTTGGTATAACATTTATTTGTATAATATTCATATATTACTAATATAATAAGTCTATTAATTCTATCATGTTTCTAGCCGAGTATAAATAAAATGTACATTACTAAACAAATTAAATACATGTTGGTAACACCAACATTTGAGAATTCGACGTAAAGATATCGCGCAACTGTATTCTGTATTGGCGTCATAAAACAAATGGTACAGAAAAACCCAAAAAAGACATCATGCAGTTAATGGCTGTATGTTTCAAATATTTATATGACCAATGTTATTTCACAAGGAATAAAGAAACGTTGCAAACAAAAGGAATGTAAACATAGGAGACTGTAATCTAACATGATCTAAAATGTTCTCTGACCTCTGATAAATCAATTTTAAAATTTTCTTTATCGTGAACAAAATGAAAGGATAGCATCCCCCTTAGTATATGAACTCTCTTTACAATGCTTCTCAAAGGTGATATCATCATACTTAGTTTTGCTATTAAAAACTCACATACATTCATGTTTTGGTGCGGTCTTTAATTGAAAAATTCCGCCAAAATAACATTAAAGAGGAAGTAAAATTTAGCAATTCAATTTAGTTATTCAATCAGAGCGTAGTCAAAATATGTGGTGTACACAAATAAAATTGATTTAGAGAGATATGATATTTAAAGAAATACACGGAATTTAACTGGGGTAAGATTGTTTTTAAACTGTAAAACAATATAATGAGAATTATAATGCATCCGAGTTCTTCATGCTTATTAAAAATACAGAAGAAATAATATACAGAACACAAAATAGTTGACACCCTTGACAATCATGTATAAAAACCTCTAATGACAACATTCGTGTGATTTAATCAGAAAGAGTGAAAACTGTGTTTATCCCTAAATAGATCTATTGTTATGGAAGTATTTTGTCGTATTCAAATTTTACACAGGTAACATGTGAGGTGGATAAACTTTTATTGTCAGAATTACCAAGGGTTAAATTTTTCTCATTACACCTATATATAATTTCTGTCTTTTTTTAAAACCCACAAAGGAATTATGTCACTGTGCAAGTACAACTGCACCTCAAATACAATTCAATTAAAGTTTATTCCCGGATAAAGTACATCAATGGTGTCTCAAGAATCTGCGCCATTTAATTTAATGATTAAGGAATATTGTCTTAAGACCTTTGCATGATCCTCGTAAGAGGTTCTATTGTAATTTTATATTCCTCACACTTATTTATAAGAAACAATGCAGTAAAGGATTAGACCAAAAAAATCATAAACAGAATTTAAAGTACGATGATTACGTTGACTGATGAAATACAATGAAGATATTTTTAAACCTTAATCACAACAGTTTGGTTTTGTTGTATTCATTCACTAGCAGCATTTTAACATAATTTTTTATGTCCATAGTGTAATTAATCATAATACTCCATTTAATACCTTTGGATTAGCTTGAATGATATGGTTGATCTTTTAAACATAATTGTTTAAGTGTGCCTTCTTCTTCATAATAAAATATTGTACTTTCTGTCATTTCTGATACGTTTCGTAAATTGGTTTGATATAACTACATCCGTTATCTATATTTGATAACATAACCAATTTCATAAAACTAAAACATAACAAGGATAATAGATAAATGTTTAGAATTTGCATTACTTCCTACAACCGTATCAAATATATGTGATTACTTATTCATACTAATCATAGCCAATACATCATTTAACCAACGTTCTATTAAAAGTATTTGAATTCGATTCGAGAACAAATGAAGTAACAATAGGGTACATTAAATCTAATCAAACCGTATAAATACATTAGTGCACTGTTACATACGTTGCACGTTGATTTTGATTTCTTTTAGCAATGTTACAAATTATTGGTTAATTTCAAATAGACGTCCATTGGTATCCACAATCTCATCACCAGGCTATATTAATTGCAAGAGTTACACATTCATTATTAATATACAATACTTCCTTGATGAAACTCGTTACTTGGGAAATAATTCATGGACGCCATATATTTATTGAAAATTTACACATGGCTTGGGCCGTGATATTCGAATTTTATCCTGATCGTTAGCGAGGGATAAAAATTAACGAATATCACGGCCCAGGCCATGTGAAAATTTACAGCAAATCCTTTGATCCCATGAATTATTTTGATTGAAATAGGACAAATACGGTCATTAAAAAACTGAAGCGAGGATGGGTATGCCATGTGTGTGTCTGTACTATTTTACTCATTGTTCGATAAATGTAAAAAAAATCAAATTAATCTGTAGCTTGCATGACTGGTTTTTTTAAATAACCGCTAGAAAAAATGGGATTGATTCTTTTATTCTCAAACCCAACATTTGCCATTTTTAATTTACATCTTTTTTCTCGTAAGCTACCGTCAAACTCACTTTTGACATTTGTAACCAAAGAGCCGACATGTTGACTTCCTGAAATCAGTAAATGTTCTCTAATGCATAAATTCGTTTTGTTATGCCTCAGAATAAAAATAAAGGTTCTGTAAGGTCCATTCAATAGTAATTTTTAACAAAGCGAAAACGACGTAGCATTTACACATATGTTACGATACATGTGGATTAACGTGGGAGGTATATTTTAACAGCCATTATTATGTGCATCTCGGAGTCTACGCTTAGTATAGATATATCGAGAATTTTATCACGGTGTTGTTTACAAAGCGAAAGAAGCACGTCATATTAGAATATAGGTTAAACATACATTTTTAGCAGTGAATCTGTGCTAAAAACATTTTTTTTGTTTGGTATTTTTGTTAGTGCACATACTGGACCTGTATAGTTTCTTTGTTTTGTTTACTAATTAAAAATATGAAATGCACCAGTGTGTCAATATTGTGTGTTGTTTCCAGACCAACGACTTAAAAAAAAATATAATTCAAGCTTTGGCCTTTTCAATCATCTTATCGTTGTATTTGTATACAATAAAATTTGCTACGAAAGCGAAACAAAATAGACCTGCAACGATGAAGATTTAATGACCCGTATTATTGTATTGTATGTGTGCGTATGCGTATGTGGTGGTTACAAAATCCTTACAAGTAGTTATACTAATTGTACATGCTGTACCAAATCTCTGTAATATATGAAAAGGTGAGTATCAGCATAAGTACGTGCTACTTTTAAGTTCACAAACACATTAAACATGATTCCTTGGAAGATAATGATGGGAAATAGAACTACCAGTGAATGGTTTTGAATCTTTAGGCATAGCACGTACCAAATAGGTAGTTTATCTTACAAATACATGTCTTATCCCCTTCTCTGATAGTAGGAAGTATAATGTTTGCTTATCCGTCTGTTAGCTCGTTATTCCACTCCACAGTTCAGTATAAGATAGTTTTCGTTAAAGGTTTTAGGTAGTTTACCATACATGTGTTGTTGTATCAAATTAAAACAAAGTACACAGTGTATTATGTGGGGAAATATATGCCAATAAAGGATTTAACCCAGATTTCAAAGTTCATGGAAATGTGATAATGCAGGTAGGGCCATGTATCATATGGACTCATATTCTTGTCCTCAATATTTTATAAAGTTGTTGATTTCTTAAGGTGATCATGTTTTATTCCATGAAAAATATGAATTACTGTGAATCTTTCAGAATGAGATAAGATGGCTACTAAAAATGCTGTGAATCTAATAACTGAATTGGAACGTCGATATTTGGAGTGTAACATATGCACAGAGTTGTTTGACGAAGATAAGCGTATACCAATGTTGCTTCCTTGTCATCATTCATTTTGTTTAGAATGCTTAAAAAGACTCAAAGGCCGAAAAGATCAAATTAAATGTCCAACTTGTAATGCTGTGCATAAAGTGAACAAAAACGGACCTATAGATTTCCCAAAGGATAACACTAGACGGGATTTGACGTCATTTTTGCAGGTTCATTCCGATCTAAATGCTTTCAAAAAAATGCTGTCAATGTGGAATTACCGCGGATGTTACCTATAAATGTCAGCAGTGTAATATAAATCTTTGTGAGATTTGTCGCTGTCAGCACGAAAAATAAAATAAAACGCACAATACAGTTGTTAACAAATCTGAGATATTACAAGAAGAAAATGTTGATGTTTGTCAGAATCCTCAACATGAAAAGGCAAAACTAAAACATTTCTGCAATTCTTCGAAATGTCAAAGTGTTCTTTGTCCCTCCTGTGCGCTAGATGAACACAGATATATCAATGAACATGTTCTTGAAGACATTGAAGATGCTTTCACAAAGAGGAAAAGAGAATTAGGAGATGACGTGAAATCTCTTCGAACAAGAATGTCAGGTGTCGAATTGCTAGTGGAAAAAGTTCTTAACAGTACTCATACACGAGAAGATAAAAAGAACGATTTTTGCAGTAACGTAGATGCCATATATAATAAAGGAATCAATGTTTTACAAAACAAAAAACAAAAACTTCTTGATGAATATAACATTACATTCCAGCAGGAAGACTTGAAAGCAGTTATAAGAAAAGCTAACTTAGACACTTTTCTACAAAATGCAAGTGAATGTTGCAGCCTCTCAGAACAATTGATAAACCGGAACAGCATGAGGTCGTTTTTGAATGTTTACCAAACAATAGATGTCCATGTGAAACGATACTTACATACCACAGTTAAAGATTCAACTGGTGACGAAATGAAAATCGAGAAAAAGATTAAGTCTGAGAATAATCTTGAATTAATCAACAGAAATGTTAAAAATCTAGAAATATCTGAGGCAGACGAAGTTATGCAAACGTTGATCGACAAGGACCAAGGTAGGTTACTTTTTAGACTTTATGTTTGCCGTCTTATCATTAATGAAAGATGCCCTGCTGAAATATTTAAAAATAGCATATGATGCATCTGATGAAACAAAATTAACTATTTTGAAGAGTCAATATTTTAAATAACAAAAAATTGCATCAAACAGTAAAATAATAAAATACCCAACTCCGAGGGAAATTCAAAACGGAAAGATAGTAATCAAATGGCAAAATCAAAAACTGAAACACATCAAACGAATGGTTAACAACTGTTATATTCCTGACTTGGTACAGGCATTTTCTTAGGTCGAAAATAGTGAATTAAACATGGTTTTGAATCTAGCTTAACTTCTCACTTGTATGACAGTCGCATAAAATTCCATCATACGGTGTGTGAACAAAACAAACAGACATAATAGTTAAAAATGTAAAAAAAAAGTAATACAGCAGTCAACCTTGTGTGAAAAATCTTAATCAATATGATATAAAAAACAAAGAATAGAATTGAGAATGGAAATGGGGAATGTGTCAAAGTGACAACAACCCGACCATAAAGCAGACAACAGCCGAAGGCCACCAATGGGTCTTCAATGCAGCGAGAAACTCCTGCACCCGGAGGCGTCCTTCAGCTGGCCCCTAAACAAATATGTATACTAGTTCAGTGATAATGGACATCATACTAAACTCCAAATTATACACAAGAAACTAAGATTAAAAATGATACAAGACTAACAAAGACCAGAGGCTCCTGACTTGGGACAGGCGCAAAAATGCGGCGGGGTTAAACATGTTTTTTGAGATCTCAACCCTCCCCCTATACCTCTAGCCAATGTAGAAAAAAACAAACGCACAACAGTACGCACAGTAAAACTCAGTTTAAGAGAAGTCCGAGTCCGATGTCACAATAGGAAACAAAAGAAAATAAACAAAATGACAATAATACATAAATAACAACAGACTACTAGCAGTTACTGACATGCCAGCTCCAGACTTCAATTAAACTGATTGAAAGATTATGTCTTCATCATATGAATATCAGGCACAATCCCTCCTGTTAGGGGTTTAGTGTTATACCATCATAAAATATATGAGAAGAACATAACCCGTGTCATGACAACAACTGGTTTTAGAATAAATATGTTTAATTTCGATGCAAAGACCCTATAAGGGAATCAATATTAAAGCCAAAATATGCAATCTTTAATGACCTGACAACAGTATCGTACCCCTTCTTAATAAGTCTGTTTAAAGGTTTTGTTAGCTTTTGAGGTGAATACTGACATTTTTGTGCTTTGTAATGAATATTACCATAAAAGATTGGATGTGAAATACCCGAACGTATAAGATGTCTGCATGTTGAGTTGTATTTACGAATGATGTCCTTATACCAATGATAAAATTTAGTAAATGTTTTGACTAGTTTATGATATCGAAAACCCTGGTGTAATAATTTTTCAGTAATACATAAATTTCTCTCGCTAAAATCTAATACGTTGTTACATACACGAGCGAATCGTACAAGTTGAGATATATAAACACCATAAGATGGTGACAAAAGAACGTCACCATCTAAAAATGGACAATTAACGATAGGAAATGAAAAATCATCTGTTTTATCATAAATTTTTGTATTAAGCTTCCCGTTAATGATATAGATATCAAGATCGAGGAAAGGACAGTGGTCATTGTTAGTACTAGCTTTATTTAAAGTAAGTTCAACAGGATACATTTCTTTAGTATACATACTGAAGTCGTCATTATTGAGAGCCAATATATCATCCAAAAGAAGTATTAAAAGGCAAAATAGACAAAACACAATAGCAAAAATGAAAGATAAGAATACAAAAATTTACCATAACACAATAGCACAATAACACAATGACGGGAGGTATAAGTACAGAGCCACGTCATATGTAAAAAAAAACACAATAAAACTATAAACAATGCACATTAGCAAAAATAAAACACGAGAATACAAAACTTTACCACAGCACAATAATAGGTTGACTAAAGTAAAACAATTCTAACGAAAAAACTGACGAGCTGATTTATGTATGTTAGGTATTATATTATACTTCCATTTTGTTAAAATAAAATCAGTAAATTTGGATAGAATGGTTGATATCAAGATAAAATTTAACTAAAGAAATGAAACTCTTTCTTCATGTCATTATGGAGGAGGTAAATATCGCTCAGTTGGTATATTGGAATTTTTAAAATCTGTTTCTATGTGATTTTAAAACTTAATACAGGTGCATAATTTAAATTTGTCTGCATCTTATATACGTGTATACTTGAAATACGATACGGAGCATCGAGACATTTGTGAACTTTTAGACTATTGACATTTTTCACAAAACAGTCGATTACGGAAAGAGCATAAACATTTGAATCTTAAATGCGCATAAGCATAAACTCCACCGACAAAAAAAGCACACAAAAAGAAAATCTTTGTAAAGCATTATTTGCATTTCTGTTCAAGGCAACACTTAAATCATAAAAATAGGCAATAACCTCATCGAAAATTAGTCAGTAATTACACCTTTATATGTTAAGGCGTGTTTGGGTTGACTGCTTTGTTTTCAAAACTTATAAAGCAAACCTATTAGATAAATCATCTCACTTCATATTCCATTACTTTTTTTGTATTTAACCTACATTTAAACTTAACAACCTTAACAATTCACAGTACCAAGTGAAATATCTTTGCTATACGTCAAAAGAACATAGAAGAATGATGTGTTTGAATAAGAAAACAAACAATATTCGTGCTACTACGTATGATACTATTAGAGATGTTTTTCCAAATTTTCTAACTTGTCCTCTATTTAAATTTCGTTCACTTATTTGTCACATCAATTTCAGTCAAATTAATTACTTTATTCATTTACGAAAAACAATGAAAATTCGCCTTACTGTTCACTGACACCCTCCTTAAGTTTTTGCTGAAAAGCCATGACGACAGACTTTATTTTTGGATCATTTTTGTCCATAACTTAAGAAAGAAAACCATTGTTTTGTGCAAGTTATCTTAGGAAGTTAGTCTTCAACATCTAACTATCTTTAGTCTGCCCCTCCACAAAACACTCAACTGAAACTTTTTTTAACTCTTGCAAATTCTCCCTGACAACCTATCTGACGACAGTTTTAAGTTAGCAAAAGGCATAACAGTTCTTTGAATGGTGATCATTAATGCGGCATTAACTACGATTCAGACAAAAATTGAAAATACTATTCTTTTTGTTTCAAGTACTACTTAAAGTGGAATTTTGAAATAATATTTCGTTATAAGCCGCCAGTGTTGGCCAAATTTGTCAAAATAAGCTCAAAAACATCGCTGATGTATTATTGACTTGCAATCCAAGTACTCAACCTTATTTTATCTATATGAATGTTACCTATACTTATACCCCTTAACTGGAGATAGGTTAAAAAATAAAATCACAAAAATACTTAACTCCGAGGAAAATTCAAAAAGGAAAGTCCCTTATCAAATGGCAAAATCAAAAGCTCAAACACATCACACAATTGGATAGCAACTGTCATATTCCTGACTTGGTACATGCATTTTCTTATTTAAAAACATGTTTTAAGCGTGTTTGGCTACTTAAAGAAAAAGAATGTCAACATTAAAAGTGAAAGCAATTGAACCATTTGATTGACTGATTCGATCCACAAAAAAATCATTCTGATACAGGTTAAAACGATGACTACCATATTTATATAATCTTTAATATAAAATCAAACAGAACTAGAAAAATCTTATTGCATATGCTCGCCATTAATTTATATTCATATTTATGTTTATATAGAATATTATGATGGTCGGCAGTATGTGCTTTGATAAGCATGCTTGCAAACAAACAGTACTGACTATTAAGATACATTTCATGGAACCAAAACGGTAAACAACCTGATCAAGAAATCCAAATCGAAAGACTAATGCATCAAGAGCTCAGACAAGCGGACATGGGTGTAAGAATCTGATGATGGGCGAAACCTTAAACGGGATCTTTATATACTATTACACGTGTTCAGATTAAGAAACGTATTATGGATGATTATACTGTGTCTTTTTCTATGCCTAGTTATTTATCATATATCGGTGCTACCGTTTGTTATAAGTTATAAAAGTATATGGCAACCGTGAGTATACAGATGTGAACAGTACATAATGTGTTCGTTTTGTATTTGTTTAACTTGGTTTTTTTATTAGTCTTCATAGTTTACGTAGCTGGGTTGTCTTTCTCTATCTTGGATTTTGAAATAGCAAATACTAATCGGTATAGATCTTTAATAAAATGTGCAAATTCCAAGAGCAGTACGTAGTTCATGTGCAAGACTTTTCATGATAATATAGAAAATTATGTGTTTTATCATTAATACTGCTGTTGTGAATTTGGCAAAAAAACGAGTCCAGATATACATTTTTTTTCTTTTCCTATCTGCAATCATATTATAAGAGCTATTAGACCCATACTTGTTATCATAGTTTTGACAAAATATTGATAAGAACTACATTTTTAAAAATATTTAAAAATCTATGGATTTTAACTTAGACCCCGATCTACCTTAAGTTATTTCATGAGATGAAAATAACGACATCACGTTGATTGAATTAGTTCAGTGTAAGTGCAAGAGTCATGTCAACCATACACATTATAGGTTTTGTTTTTGTATTCTCGCTTCATTGCACTGCTGTATTTTTGACATTTTTACCTTTTATATCATTTGTTTTGTTCACGCATTGTTGTCAATATAATGGAATTTGATGCGACTGTCATACAAGTGAGATGATTAGCTAGCTATAAAACCAGGTTCAATCCACCATTTTCTACATGAGAAAATGCCTGTACCAAGTCAGGAATATGACAATTGTTATCCATACGTTTGATGTGTTTGAGCTCTTGATTTTGCCATTTGATTATTGACTTTCCGTTTTGAATTTTCCTCGAAGTTCAGTATTTTTGTGATTTTACTTTTTTCAATTCAATGGAATTGACCTATGAATAACTAATGATAACTTTCCATTATTCAATTAAACATTATATTTGTTATCCGCTTCACTGATTATTATGTACCGCTCAATTTCCGAATAACGGAGGTTTTACATTGTTATGCCGACTATTTTCCGTTCTCTAGAAAAAAACAGGGATTTGCTATTGTTTTAGCAGTTCTTACAGAAGCTCCATTTGTTTTTGAAAACTAGTTGTGTCTGCAATTTAGTTTAATTTGTAAAAGAATTGTTGGCTTATATCAATTGGTATGGTTTTATTTCTTTTTTCCGAGGAAAAAGAACCATACTTTGCAAAAACAACTTTTTCAATAGTCTACCACCTCCCACATGTTTGTTTTATGACAAATATTCAATAAATGTCCACTCTTCTTTTTAAATTATGGTGCACAGTGTGTAGTTTTTACAAAAATTCCCTTTTGCAATAATTTATGTTTTTCGGGCGTTAGTGTACCTTTTCAGTTGTTGTTTTGAAAGCTATGCATTGTTTTCTTCCAAATTCTATTTGTCTGTTTCTAAGTGATTTGCTGACGTAATTCTCTCAAACAAAAGATCAATAAAAACATAGAACGCCATTGCAGTTAAGATTCCCATAGGGAAATTAAAAATGTGTCTTTTACGCATATAGAGAGTTTCAAGAAGATCTGAGATACGTGAAGCGTACTATATTTTGTTTTTAAAGTTTGCTGTTTGTAACAAATGCTAACACAAATGAAGACAAATCAATATTTTGGTTCACGAAAGCTGAGCTTGAGCCAGACTATCATTCATATACTTTAAAGATTTTCAAGATTTATTAAAATCTATAAATATAAATGCAATTCAACGTCGAAGATTGTAGTTGAAATACATTTAGGTACAATAATGCAAATTTAACACGTTTTTGTAACATTTGCATCAAAAGATATGCACAATCAAAATTCTTTTTATATGGAAGATAGGTTTGTTGCTGACAAGTCATACTCTGAGTTGGTGTGCATGCATGTTCAAATTCAACCACCATTTTGCATCTAAATAAGGCTAAAATGTTTGCACATTCCTTTTTTTCGTATAAATGCTTAAACTTTTTCAAAATGTTTAGAATTTAGGATTTGATAAAAAGTTCAGTAAAACGTGATTAAGTGGTAAAAGAGAGGAGAACGATAACAATGAAACATTCAATCTCGTAAGTGGAAAACAAATTGACAACTTTAGATAAAACACTACAAAAGATGAAAGGATAAACAACAGTTTACAATACACAAATCAGAACATAGGAAACTAAAGACTGAGCATCCGAACCCTATCAAAAACTGGTGGTGATCTCATGTACACTGAAGATTCCTTTTTCACATGTGATCCCGTTGTGTTGATTATGTAAGTACCAAACAGAATACATGAATCTATGTTATTGTATATTAGCCAATATTGTATTGTCTATAAATCCACAAAAAAATGCTCTATATATATCTCTTTAAATTGAATTCATAAGACGAAAAACTGTGTGAATGACCTTCCAATTAAAGTCCGTTTTCAGAGATAGAAAAGTATGTCTTATCGTCTCTTCACGATAAATATGGCGTTGTTTTTGTTTTTAAATCGTACTACTACGAAAGTCTTATAAACGAGTTAGGAATAAATGAGTACTCCGGTTATCCCACATACAAAAGCATATCATTAAGCAATCATTCATTTATAGTTGAAAAGTGCCGAATTACCGTTCCTATTTACTTTAATTTTTAACCTTGACTATTGAGTCCATTTTCGGTAATACACTTTTGGCGTGGCTATGTACTGATACATTCCGTCATTGTGTGATGGTGCCATGATAAATTTTGATTCTTGTCTTTCATTTTTGCTTATGTACTTTGTCTATAGAATGTCTATATGCTATTTTTCTTTTTCTTTTTATAAAAAGTTATTTGTTTTTAGAGGATTCAGATTAAAATAAAATTTTTACTGTTGTACTAAATTTTTTTACATTTTTACCTGTTGAGCCTGTTTGTTTTGCTGTCATATATATAATAGAATTATATGCGACTGTCAAATAAGTTGGAGGTTTAGCTAGCTATAAAATCTGGTTTAATATCTCTTTTCCTACATAAGGAATTCCTGTACAAGTCAAGATTGACAGTTGTTTTCCATTCGATTGATATGTTTCAGCTTTTGATTTTGTCATTTGATCAAGGAATGTTCGTTTTGAAATTTCCTTGGAGTTCGGTATTTTTGTTATATTATATTTTACACATCACTTTTTTATAATTTACATAAAACTCTCTTTATTTGCAGTTACAGAACTAAAGTTCAACACTCAAGTGATAAGTCAATTTGCATGTCGATCAGCTGATAATCAGACTGTAGCTACCAAACATTCAGGAAATATGACATGTGGTTCGGCTAAAAGACTGTATAAATATGAGGGAGTTTTTGCAAACACATCATTCCTGAATAAAACAGAGAGTTCTATAGAATTTTCTATTACATTTCAACAAACGTTTATGCTGTCGCTAAACTATGTTCAATTTCCAATTTTTGAATTGGGATTTACAAATGACAGCCTCAGCACACTATTTTTTTATCCAATATTATTTTCTGTTAGTGCTTTCTCTTGCCAAAATAGATTTAGTGTATGTCTTTTAACAGGCAGTGGAGTTTTGATTGAGAGTAAAACCATATTTAAAAGTGAATCTAATTCACGATATGTAGAAGGTCGATTTATACTGAAATATCGACCTTCTGAACATACCATTTTCCTTCTAGCTAAATCTCCCAAAAGCAAGACTACGATCGAGTTCCATAGAGTTCAGAGCATAAAATTCAAAGGCCCGTTGTGGCCGGTTTTTGCTGCATATGATTTTAATGAAATCGCGGTTTCAATCAATATCAAAACAAATGAGGTTGGGTTTGATCGTTATACATTGCACCAAAACTTATACATTTATAACGACAACAAAACGATGTCTAATAAAAATCTAAGTGGCACATATCAAAACAACAATTTTACAACTCCAATTATTTTGATGCGTCCTATGCAAATTGGAAACTCAAATGATTTTCAAATAATGCTTGATATTGATTTTGACGATTCAAATTGGGGTCATGTATTTTTTAAGATCGGCCTTCGTTGGGGAAAAGACGCAAGTTTTAAAGCAACTTTACTTTTAGAATGTTGGCTTTGTAATATGGGTTATGTTTTGGGTTTATATCGAACAATGGTCTGTCGGTTGGTAATGGTACCATGTTTATTTCAGTAGGTCACAATATGTTTTTTTTTTACATTACCACCAAAATGGTATTATTGAACTGTACGTACTTGATTATGAGTGGGGGTACAGCTATAGCTTAATTCAATTTGAGCCCTTTCGAAAAACGATTCCTGAATTTTATATTGAAAAAGTAGACGCAAAGGATATTGTTATATCTTCTAGCAGAACTACAAATATATGTTATCTAAAAAGAATGTGTATAATTTTATGTTTGGGGATATTCTTACTAATAGTTAATAATAGAACAGAGATTTATTTTCTATAAATAGTCATTGTTAACAATGAACATTTTTAAGGGAGATATATCATGGTGCTAACAGTTTTTTTCAATTTTCAGCTAAGAACAATGCATTTCAAAAAATCCTACTAGTAAATCAACTGGTTATTCCTATATTTAGGTAAGAAACTCATCATATATACCAGGATTAAAATTAAAAGATTATTCTTACCCCTACATACACATAAGAATTCATTACTTCAATTTAGATAAATGAATTAGGAATTTATTCTTTTTTTTTATATTATTGGATTACTTTCTATGAAAATTATTGTAACCCAGCAACAACATCAAGTTTTTTTTAGAAAAAATGTCAATTTCTCATATGCAGATGTTCACATTTTATAATGCAACGAATATACATTACCTGAATAAAATAAAGTTATTGTCAATAAAAAAAAATTGAATATGAAATTTATAAATGAACAGGAAGCAAAGATGATTATTTTTTTTGTATCAGAAGAAAATGATTGGTTATGCATACTTGAATTTAAAATATTCGGCTATGAGCGTTCCCGATAAAGGTGAATACAGAAAATCGATTCAAACGCATGCAATTTAAGGTGTTGTTTTTAATTTTCCATTCTGTTTACAGCACTGCAGATGAACAATCAGTCCCTAAAGGTATCATCAGATCAGTAGTCAGTACTACGGTACAGACATGATTTATAATGAGCTTCTTAGGTTTATAAAGAAACTAATATTCAACTAAAATAAAAAATAAAATTGACCTTAGAGAGTAAGGGGTTTTAATTTTAGGTCCTTTATAGTCATTTTACAAACAACTTTTTCTGTTCTTTCAATCTTTGACTTTTATGTATCGTGCCTTAGATGTCCAATCAACATTATTTAATTAAATAATCAGTACATTACGGACATTTTATCTGCAATAAGTAAAACTGGAATTCCAAATGCTCAGTTTCACGACAATGTGCGTTAAAATATAGATAATGATTATTTGTTTATAAAAATTAGTCAATATCGTTATACATGAATTTTTGTATTCGGCACATTTCAAACTGCTGACTTAGAATATTTTCATTCGTTTGACACGTTTTCGCCTATTTAAGAAAAATGTAATGTGTTAACTGTTTTTAAACAAAAATGAGACAGAGATTGTTCCTCAAAAAAATATAAGGAAAATAGAGTATATCAAAAATTCTCTAGAAGTATTGTAGAATATTTAGAACTCATTTTTCGTCACAATGTAGTTACAATTACAAAATACCGTATTGTATGTTTAAATTTAATAGTGGAAATCACTTATTCGTGTGACTTATCATTTGGCGTTTCAACCAAGGAAGCTGTCTTAGAACAATGTGTACATCTAGTTGGTTCTTTCTCATGGTTACAAACTTTTATTGTTTATCATTAACTTTATGCATTCTTATTATTCATATGGTTTATTGTATAATATTTTCTTAGTATTATTTTGATAGTTGTTATATATGTATTTATTCATTCAAATTACAATTAGAAACTCAAATATGAACAAACACTCAAGAAAATTGTAGATAGATTTATTGATACTGGTTTGCTTAACGTCCGGTGGCAAATATGTGGTAGATAGAAGATAAGGTAAAATAATAGTATAGGTTTAATTTGAAATTATTTTACACTGTACCTAATTGATGCCCTCGTTGCCCATCCAACAAACTATGAAACAATAACAGAAATGTTAAGAGGATTGACTAATCAACAATTAACACGTTTTACGCTAATATCACGAACAGTTTTACCGGTACTATATGTCAATGTCTCTAAACTGGCGTGAAGTCTATAGATGTTCAGATAAACCAGCGTATGTGTCTGTTAATGTTAAAACTGCGTTCAAGATCAGAATGAAACTCATAGAAGACCAGTCTGAATTAGAATAACTGGAACCTTTTGACCCAAAGGAATTTAATTACTTACTTTATGATAGTATAATGGAAAGCACAATTTATTATCTGATCAAGAAATTGAAAATATCAACATGGCCATTGGCTTCAAACTGTTTTCAAGCATTTCAAGAAATGTATCAACTACGCCGCTGTTTTTCAATGTTTGATTACTTAACATACTGATTATATTTATGTTTCTTTTTAAGTCCTTAGTTGGTTTTAGAAATTGTTTCAGCATAAACGATAAGATTTTATTTTGCTCATATTCACTTAACATCCTTCTGTAAAAAAAAACAAATTCTGCGCATTCCTTGTCTTCAGTAATGCAGCAGACACAGTATGGAGATTTTGACTTTGACAAAAAATAACTAAAAGTGGTATGAACTGTTAGACGTCTGAAGAGATTTATCACATGTCCTGAAACTAAATATCTTTTTGGTTCAATTCAACCGATTCAGATTTCTTAAATTAGGCTATCAAATAGCTGTTTGACAATGATATTATCTTATCCTATGCCTTCTTTCGATTGCATTTTTCTGAATGCTATGTATTACCTTATTTAATCATTTGCAATGTTAACTCTTTACCAGGTGATTTTTGCAACGAGATATCATTAATGTGTGATCTGATATCGAATTTAAGACCACTTCTACCAAAAATTAATGTGAACTATGAAAAACTCCTCTTAGCTTGTTTAATACATTGCGAAACCAAAATTGCAATATGAAGAAGCTCACAATCTTTATATGTATCATGAATATTGTCATGAATAGATTAAAAGAATTTGATCACAAATAGTATGACACTATTTTTAAAAAATTCAAATTAATGAATATTCCAAATGAAAGGATAACTATCTATATATAATACAGAAGATATAAATATTATGCTTTAATTTTTACCATAAAAAGTGCTATTGATAAGATTGTATACCGACTATTTGTTATCTTCTTTAGTATGGCATGGGAACGACCATTTGATTTTCTTGGGATCGGGGCAGGAGGATTTTGAAAATAAAAAAATGGACTTGAATGAACAAAAAGAATACAACTTTGCACAGAACTGTTGGCGAATTCCATGACTATTTTGCTTTACAAAATACAAAAAACAAATGTGTACAAAAACTAAATTACATTTCAGCAAAACGAATCTAACTATGTGAAGCAACAAATATCCAATCTGTAAAAAGTCTCCCCCTTCCTAGTTATCAATTGGTCTTCCCACATTTTTTTAGTGTTTGAAGGATTTATTATTGTATTGTGTTGTATTTAATTGAGTGTAAAATAAAATCTTTAGAATATTTGAAATGTTGATTTAATTAAATGCATCCTATTCCCTATCGTATCGTGACTTTTTCACCAAGATCGCATTCGCATAACTGAGGAGTAATGTCTTCACCCATCATTCAATATGACTATAATAAGATGTGGTATGATTACTAAATATCCATATAGCTTTGGATCTTGGTCTGTATGTTTAGTTAAGTAACTCGTATTAGCTGGAATAGAAATGTAAGATTCCGCTATCAAATGCATATTACATGATATAGGTTTACAGTTTGGGCTGTAGATCCAAATTGTTGTTACATTAACCTTATATATCGTTTTGGGTTGTTCATCCACTTTCATCAAAATGAGGGAACTATAAACAAATGTCATACAAGTGGGAGGATAAGCTAGCTATAAAACAAGGTTTAACCAACCATTTTTATTAGTAAATGCCTGTATCATTTCAGAAATGTGGCAGTTATTCTTCACTTTATTCTGTTAATTTTTCTTTCTCGAATAACCTTCTTAAGGTACATTAGAAATTAAGCAAACAACTGATAAAAGCAATAAAGACATCAACAAAAGAAATACAACAAACCCAGTCAATATCGTCAATGTTGACCATTGCTTGAGAAAAGTTTCAAACATATATTGCTTTGGCTATTCAACTGTTTTTATAAGAGAAACTGACGGAACTATTTAAGCAAAATATTGACTAATGAATCATAAAATTAAGGTAAATGTCACTTAAACCCTTCGGACATACCTTACAATCATTCCATACACCAACAAGTAATAGCTTTTCTAAAAAGCTAGTCGTCTCTTAGCTGATGAAATTGGAAAGTGTATGCAAAATTATAAAAGGCTAATACAATTGTACTTGTGTTTGGGGATAATGTGTCAACACTGGAATGGTAGGGTGATGGCATTACTCGTGTCTTAATCGTTTGTATCTTTTTATTTTTATTTCTAAACAGATATGTTGTTTTGGTTGTTTGTTTACTTCTTTGTGTTAGAAAAATGTGGCGCTTTCGCCTGAATGTTTTTCGTTCATAATAGGCATTAAATGTGTAGAGATTGAAACAAAGTAAAATTTAAACATATAGGAACACAAGTAATATATTTGCAACGGTTTTTCACATCTTTTCAAATTATGATAATATCATTGGCTATAAAGAAAGTGATTAGTTCTGCAGTGCTATTTTAGATTTCAAACACGTTATTAGACATTATAATGTTTAATACTCTTTCATTTGTTATTGTTTTACTTGTACATGTCTTCACATCTTTTTACCATACTATTAATGTTGGGTGTCAAAAAATGTTCTTATCGTAATTATCCTTCAAAGTTTAACATACTGAATTAACATTAGTTTTCGTGAGAAGCCAGTCATATGTAATAGTCTTTTTGTTTTGCGATCATAGTCCTTGTATGTTTATACTTGTTTTGAATTATTGTAGAAAATATACAATCCAAATCTATCTTTTAAAATGCCAATCTATCTTCGGCTTTGAAATTTGTAATTTTCTTTTATTTCGCTAATTTGTCATTTGTGGGGTGCTCATTTTCGCCATAGTTTTCCATGTTTTCTGCAGTCTATATTCAGGTCTATATGTTTTTGAAGTATACCGATATTTCGATATGAAGAAAACATCAAAAGCTAAATATTCTTGGCTTAAAAACGTGTTTCTTTGAAAAAAAAATCATCTGAAAAGTTAGATTAAAGGCTATATGAAATTTCCAGATGTTTTGTCAAAGGGGGACACATATTCGCCGTTTTTACACAAGTCTATTTAAAACCAAATAACTGCAGCTTTAAACAATATTTATCAAATCAATTTCATTATAGATGAATAGCAGACATTTCAAAGGTGTAAAGAACTGAAATTTAGGGCAACCAGTCAAAGAATTACTAAGAAATACTTCTTTGAAATCGTGTTTTATATTCAGGAAATTGGCAGAAAATCGTTGTTCGTTTTTCGGTCCTTTGCGGTAGGTGCCGAAATTTTGTCCAAGTTTAAACAATAATCATCTTTGTTTTAAAAATATAATTTACCGGCATATTTCTTCCATTTCAGCCATCCTTTGAAGTTTTTACACCTTAAAGTCATAAAACGGCGAAATTGTGTCCACGGCGAATATGGGCGCCCCACTCTATATTGTATGAATAGTCAATAAAACTCAAATCAACTATTAGAAGTTTGTTCTTAAACCTGTTCATTGTTTTAAGTAATATATAATTTATTTTTTTTTGTTAATAAGATATTTTTTTACATGTATAATTAACAACTATTCTATATATCTTATGGGAAGATTAAAAACTTTTAAAAAAAATATTGCAAGGACATGTCCATTGTAGAAGACCGTTGGTTGAACTTTAGATATAAATTGTTTTGTTTCTTGTTTAATTGGGTTGCTGACTAAATTGATTACATATACTTCATATCTCCTTTAAAATCGTTGATGGAAATTAAGCATTGCTGAAATATGATAGCATACATCTATTATTGCTTTCATCGTCTGAGAGTAGTTTAATATTCTTCTTATATAATATATTCCCCTTTCGATTATTTGGTCTTCTGTTCTTCATCGTCTGCTATTTTGATAAGGAGATCTAGACAACGTTCAACCCAGTCAAACCCTACTCTAGAGATCGAGAGACAGGATAGAATGTTAAAATAGAATGTTGAATAATCACATGTGTGTTTACAAGAATTGAGGTCAGGAGTTTCGGTTATTTATAGTCAAGTGTTACCTGTGAACCGATATATATGATTGCTGCAACAAACGTTAGCTATGATAGAGCTGGGAACAGTATATATGACCTGGATAGAGTCAGCAATATCTTCCAATCAGATAGTAAGAAGCATTCAGCCCGCAGACTGTCCATCGTTCAATTCTTAATATCGTCTCCGAGGGGACGATAACTATACTTGACCTACTGCTTATAGTATCTGAGAAACAAACAACCATTTAATTTGAACATTGACCAATGAACCATAAAAATTAGTTCAATTTCATATGGACCCTGCCAGACAGTCATGTTCACATTAGAATAATTTCAAAAGGCCCATTTACTTGGCCTATTGCTCATTGTATCTGACAAAAAGACCAAGCTCCAAAAACATGTCAATGACCAATGAAAAAGTGAAACGGAAAGGTGCTGCTCACTAATGATACCCCTGCTTTAAAAATTTGGTAAAAAGAAATCAACGAGAGATGAATTCGTATATATATATATATATATATCCGGATGTATCGGATCGCCGTGATTCTGTAACAATTGGTCCTTTTGTCAGTGCCTTTTGAATTCCGTAATTTATTACTTGTTCCGGATATTGTTGCTTTTAAAAATACGCTTTTAATTCTTCCAATCTTTTATTGCGCAATATGTCTGTACTAGTAATGGTAATTACTCTTGACGCTAGATTACATGGTATATTTAATTTTACATGTTTTGGATGGTTTGAGTAAAAATTTAAATACATATGTGTATCAGTGTCTTTAGAGATGATATCTGTGACAATTTCATTGTCTTCCGTTATAATTACTAAAATATCCAAAAACGGCATTTTCCTGACATTTCTGTTAAAAGTGAAACGAATATGTGGATTTAAAGAATTTAAATCAGAATGAATTTCTGAGACAGATATATCCAAATTCCAAATTATAAAACAATCGTCAAGAAATCGTTTCCAGTTTTGACGTATGTAAATGGCAAATCCATTTCCGTATTTATGATTCATGCTTTCGTATAATAATTGTTCCAAATATTCAAGTACCAAAGTGGCAATCGACCCTTTAAGGAGTTACTGTAAACCATGTTATATAAAGCCTGAATCAAATTTCAGAACAAGAGGCTCTCATGAGCCTGAATCGCTCACCTGTTATTTTTTGCTTAAATTTCCACAATGACAAGTTTGCTTTTCAATATATATAAATGAGTTTCTTAAAAATTCCATTTAAATGTTCTTTGTATCTGTCATATCTTCTTCAAAAGCGAAAATAAAATGCATTTTCCCCCCTATGTTCCATTTTAGTCAAAGTGGCTATGTTTTCTTGACGTACAAGGAAATAAAATACAAAATTTAAACTAGATAATCTGAAACTCATTCAGCCTAAGTTTTGCTGAAATTGATTCAGCAGTTTTAAAACAAGCAAACTAGATAAACAAATTCAGAAAAATTGTCTTTAAAGAGCAGTAACTCCTTAAGGGGTATATTGACAATTTTGGTCAATCAAATTTTTCGTAGATCTTACTTTGGTGAACATTTTTGCTGTTTACAGTTTATCTTTATCATTAATAATATTCAAAATAATAACTAAAAACTTCAAATTTCCTTAACATTACCACTTTAGTTGTAGCAAACCAACAATGGGTTGTTAGATTCATCTGAAAATTTCATGGCTGATAGAACTTGACCTAATGAACAATTTTACTACATATCAGATTTGCTCTAAATGCTTAAGTGTTTGAGATATGAGTCAAAAACTGCATTTTACCCTAATGTTCTATTTTAGCCATGGCGGCCATGTTTTTTGACGAAACAGAAAATAAAACACAAACTTTATTGTAGATACCCTAAAAATCATTCAGCTTAAGTTTGGTTGGAATTGATTGAGTAATTTCAGAGAAGAAGATTTTTTTAAAGTTAGAAAACATGATTAACAAATTGTGAAAAATTGTCCTTAAAATGCAATAACTCCTCAAGGGGTCAATTGACAATTTTTGTCATACAACTTATTTGTAGATCTTACTTTGCTGAACATTTTTGCTGTTTACAGTTTATCTTTATCATTAATAGTATTCAATATAACAACTACATACTGCAAAAATTTCCTTAAAATTACCAATTTAGTGGCAGCAACCCAACAATGGGTTATCAGATTCATCTGAAAATTTCAGGGCTGATAGAACTTTCCCTAATGAACAATTTTATTCCTATCAGATTTGCTCTAAATGCTTTGGTTTTTGAGATATAAGCCAAAAACTGCATTTTACCCTTATATGTTCTATTTTTAGCCATGGCGGCCATGTTTTTAGACGAAACAGAAAATAAAACACAACCTATTCTAAATACTGTAAGGATCATTCAGCTAAAGTTTTGTAGGAATTGGTTCAGTAGTTTCAGAGGAAAAGATGTTTGAAATAGTTTACACCAGACGGACGACGACGACGGACGACGACAGACGCCAAGTGATGGCAAAAAGGAAAGCAAATTGAATACATGGCCATCGTGTCTTACAATATACAAGTATTCAGTAAAGAGTAATTTCCAGTACCCTGCTCATGCTATCACACTTCCATGTTAAAATAAGACAGTGAACTTTGGATAAACACTTATTTTGCAATTAGTTTGTAATTTTCAAGTCATAATGAAATAGTGTTCTAAGTTTCAAGTTCCTGTGACCATAATTTCATGGTAAACTACTATCAGTCAAAGCCTTAACTTGATATAGGATGGACAAATGAACAATAAAAATGCACGTGGATATCCACAAATATTTCCGTGCAATGCCAGAAAATGACAAACCTGTTCTAGATTATCTTCTAATAATACTGTAAGGTCAACAGTGAACGGGAGAGCTTTTTCGCTTTCTTTTTCCTGTGACATTACATGAAAAACACAAAGCCTCATTTATCTGGTTACATGAACAAAGCCAAATACAATATGTAGGACAAACAGGACGGGATTTTTTTAAACGAACACAGGAACATCTATACCGCTTCCGAAAACCTAAGAAATTCAAAAGTATAATTGATCAACATTTAGGAAAACACAACCACAATATTAAATTAGATTTATTAGATTTCAACCGCTCGAAACGATCCAGAAACAACAAGGGCAATCGCATAAACAATTTGAAGATTCCCGTAAAATTATCGAACTGTCTTGGATTAAACGACTTCAAACAGCTTATCCTCTTGGTCTAAATGACAATATACTTGGACAAGGGAACATATCTACAACTTCTTCTATTGATATCGTGAATATGATGATAAAAAAAAACGAAATAATAGGTCTCATGGCAAACGTATCAATTGAAATCAACGAATTAAACATCGTATAAATTATACACTTGGTAATCTCCTTTCTATATTTAAAAACAATGGTAGGCATCAATTATTATGTTAACTGGGTCAAATAACCATTAGTAAATTACACGATATTTCCAAGTAGTGTGACACAATCTCTTTCTTCAGCCCACTGTATGAATATTTGCGTATGATTACAGCTGTTTGCCACCATAGGCTGTTCCCGCGTATCGACAAACCTGAAGATCATAAACGTCATTTTCTGAAAATTAAATTTATTAGCAGAGGTATTGATTTTATCAACTTATCTAGTATATTTAATGACTCTACTGTTCAAAACTTTATACCTCCCTATTTTGATAACATAGAACCACCTATTATTTCATACACTTACAAAAAAACCAGCAGAAGTTTAGTTTTTAATTATACGTCGGTATCATCAGACGTGAATGTAGAAAAAAATACTCCCTTAACTTGAAACTGTGAATCGTCAAAGTTTAGATATGTTCCTTATGGCCATGTTATCACAGGGGACCACAATATCGTCCAGGACAGAGAGGTTAAAAACTTTTTGGAAAAAAGACCAAAATATCGTCCTCCATCTAAAATAGATTGGAAAAAGTGTCGTCAAGTCATCAAAGATGCTTTTTCCTCGTTTTGTAAAAAATGGTGTAAACGGGAAAAATCTGACAAAAAATCTCTTAATTCTTATTTAAATAAATGTATGAATGTTGTAGATAATAGAATATCACATTTTGAAAATAATTTAGAAGTAGATAATAGAGTACATAATACGCCTATTTCCAGAATAAGAAATAAACTTCAAGAACTTTCAAAGCAGTTTGTGTTTGTCCCGGCCGACAAAGCAGCGAACAATGTGGTGGTGGTATGCCGTAAATACTACACGGACGTTCTTAAGAATGAAATTTTAAATTCATCTACTTTCAAGTCCATGCGCTCCACAGAAAGTCATATAGTAAACAAACATATCATAACCACATCAAAGCTTAAGGCTTCTTTTGGACATTTGAAGGTCCCTTCTATGTATTGGTTACCTAAACTACAAAAAAAAAACCATTTAAATATCGTTTCATCTCGGTCTCTAGTAAGCGTTCTACAACTAATCTTGCAGTGCTTTTAACAAGTTCCTTAACTACTATCAAAGAGCTTATCATAAACTATTGTAATAAAATATATGAACATAGTAGAATTAACTATTTTTTGAGTGTAAACAATTCTTTAGATGTTTTAGAAAAATTACGTGCTTTTGATGGTACATTTGATTCTGTTGACTTTTTCTACTCTTTACACTACACTTCCACACTATCTTATCAAACAAAAGTTTTCCTATCTAATTAAATGGTCGTTTGGTAATTCTGAATGCAAATATATTTGCTGCAACTCATTTAAAGCCTTCTTCTCTAATGAGAAAGGTAAATATGCTAAGATATACTTACTTGAGGTGTGCTGAGATAATTGAAGCTGTTAATTTTCTCCTTGTATATGTATGTACGTTTCGGCAACAAAGTTTATCGACAGGTTGTAGGTATCCCTTTTGACACTAATTGCGCCCCTTTAATAGCAGACTTGTTTTTGTACTGTTATGAATCACAGTTTATGATCAAACTCAGTAAAGACCCGTCGAAATTGCATTTAACTAATTAATTCAACAGCACTTACCGTTATCTTGATGATATTATTTCGTTTAACAATCAAGAATTTTTCTCAATATACTGCTGAAATTTACCCGAAGGAACTTACTTTAAATAAATCAAATTTAAACGGTAATAACTGTCCTTTCCTTGATTTAGATATTTCGGTCTTAAACGGGAAACTCCACACTAAAATGTACGGCAAAAGGGACGATTTTTCGTTGCCTATTGTTAATTTTCCATTTTTAGATGGTGATGTTCCTTTGGAACCGTCTTACGGTGTTTATATTTCACAGCTCGTTCGCTATGCCCGTGTCTGTTGTGACGTTTTTGATTTTAACGAACGTAATCTATGTATTACTGGTAAATTATTAAGCCAGGGATTTCGTTACCATAAATTACTTTAAACCTTTATTAAAATTTTCCATAGATATAAAGATTTAGTTTTGAAGTTTATTTGTAAATGTAGAAAACTTATTTCTAACGGGATAGTACATCCTTATTTTTACGGAAATGTTGTTAACCGTGCCCGAACATTTAGAAACGATCCTGGTAAACTTGTCGATCCTTTAAATAAACTTATTCTAAAAGGTTACCAATTCAACACTGTAATAAAATCATTGAATATTGTTTTTATTGGTATAAATACTGATTTTCTTATCAGTAAATTAAAAGCTAACTAAATATTACTTGTATGTTACATACATATACACATTCATGGATCTACAATCTGTCGATACTTGTATCTTGGCATTTCACAAGGTCATGTTTTTCTCTGACTGTTTATGACGTCTTTACACGAAATCCATTAAATGTTTTCTTTTTGTTGTTGGGATTTACAAGTACCCGTCAACGTCTACTTGCATTTTTATCTATCTGATGAGTTAAACCTTTTTCAACTGATTTGTATAGTTCGTTCTTATGTTGTACTGTTATACCACTGTCCCAGGTTAGGGGGGGGGGGGGGGTCCCGCTAACATGTTTAACCCCGCCACATTCTCTATGTATGTGCCTGTCCCAAGTCAGGAGCCTGAAATTCAGTGGTTGTCGCGTTTGTTTATGTGTTACATATTTGTTTTTCGTTCATTTTTATACATAAATTAGGCCGTTAGTTTTCTCGTTTGAATTGTTTTACATTGTCATTTCGGGGCCTTATATAGCTTACTATGCGGTATGGGCTTTGCTCATTGTTGAAGGCTGTACGGTGACCTATAGTTGTTAATTTCTGTGTCATTTTGGTATCTTGTGGAGACTTGTAATCATACCACATCTTCTTTTTTATACAAACACATGAGAAAATACATGCAGGTTGGCATAGAAAGGAAAGAATGATAACCATATAAATAACTGAACTTGGTTCAAAATACACCAAAATACACCATTCCTATAATTTGTTCAACAGGTGTCATAAAAATAATTCACGATAATTTATTTGCTGCCGTTGAAAAAAGACAACTCTGTTAACCACTGACAATGTTAAGATTTAATGGTGATTATTTACATATGATTTACATTTAATGATAATGATAATGATAATGATAATGATACAAAATGAAAATCTCCCTCTGTCATTTCTATTTTTCCATGAAGAAAAACGGTATTATGACAAAATGACAAATGAGTTTATGGTTTTTATGGATACAGTTCTTTTAAGTAGATATTATTCAACAACAAAAATCTATTCTCATGGTCTGGCATTTTTACAATCGATTCGATCAGTGAAGTTTACATGCTTTTAATTGAAAAAATATTTCTAACCTGAATATGTTTACTAAACTAACAAACTCTCCTTTATCCTATTTATTTTATCTTGAAGAACTTAGTGTGACGAAAGAACCCGTAAATGTATTAAAAAAGAGGGGCGAAAGATACCAGAGGGACAGTCAAACTCATAAATCGAAAATAAACTGACAACGCCATGGCTAAAAATGAAAAAGACAAACAGACAAATAATAGTACACATGACACAATATATAAAACTAAAGACTAAGCAACACGAACCCTACCAAAAACTGGGTTTAAATACAGGTTCCTTTCCGTTTCTCAATATTCACGCAAAAAACAGACATGTATTAAAAAAACACTATCAATAGTGTATGATCAAATACTCCATATACTATAAAAATTCACTATGTCTGTTCATAAGATACTACTATTTTGTTACATTTTATTTACATGTAGATCTTTTTGCAAAGGTATCCATTTTTGTTCACATCTCACGGTTCAATCTTTAACAACACTCAATACTTTTGGCTTGTTGGCGGAAAAGGCATATTTAAAAATAAATCATTCATTTTAAGGATGTTTTTCATAGGTAGAGTGATTGCTGATTCCCATCAATAAAGTTGGAACTTAAATTTCAGTCATCAAAAAATGCTATGTACTATAGTCAATATTGAGAATATCTGAACCTACACCCCCTTTTATTAATATTGTTGGTAGAAAAAATCAAAGGTAACCAAAATTTACATCATATTTATCTGAATATTTGTCCAGAACAAAAGAATTGTGGATGCATGTTTGCAAGATAGATGGTGATATCAGTATAACCATTGATTACTATCTATAATTGCAATTGTTATCCTTTGTTTAACAAATCATGGAATAAGTATTTAAAAAATGACCGGAACCAACTACCACCGGACATTTCCATTAAAATTCAGACAGCAGAAGACCCAGCTAATACCTTTAGTGAAATTTTAAGGGGGCCCACTAAAGTGAATAACTTGACGCCCGCATGATGTATCAATATCATTGGATGTATCACCGTATTCCTATCAAGATCAAGATCAAGATGGAAATGTTAACTTTATGAAAAATGACCTCGTTAACGCTCTCACGTGTACAATTCTTACCAGATGTTTATAAAACATATACTATAGGTTACTGTCAGCAATATCGCGGACAAGTTTTAAAATGGTGAAGGATCATTTTTTTTTTAAAGAGTTATGCCTCTTGGAAATATTAAAATTTATGGAAAAATGGCGTTCATGATATGAAGATGTCTGTATCCTTACGAAATTTATATCAGTTCACTTTTGTAGAAGTTATGAGTCTTTGAACTTAGGAATCTTGTGATATTTTGTTTGCCAAGTGATATGGGGTATGTGAGAGTGCTGATAAGGGTTCTTTAATTATCTTAATTATTTACCCTTTTACAGCATGTGAATAGTGATTATTTTGTCCATTCTTTTGTAGGTTAGTCCTAACCAATTATCTATGTTCATGATTCCAGAGTATGAATATCAGTATCAAGACATTGTTAGAACCTCATAGTATGGCGCACATCTTCCGTCTGTCTGCTATAAGGAGTATCAGAACTTGAATATGTATCAATGAAATCACATAGTCTAAGAAGAATATTGTAGTAAAAAAACTATTACCAATGTTCCCTTCAGGCAAATTGTTGCTTGGTTCATAGAGTACCAGGTGTCTGTCCTTCTGTTCGTGTGTCTGTTTGTCTGCATGGTCTTATTGGAGTACAATTCTTGAAGAGGTATTGGCTGTCAAATTTTTGTTCACCAATTTGACTCAAATTCTCATGTTTGATTTATAAGATACTAAAACGTATATCCAAATTATAAAATGTCTGAAACAATTTAGAAGGCATGGGCTCGAATATATGTATATCATCGTTTCGTGTGTATTTTAGTCTATACGCCATCTAATTAACTATCGAGTTAACCTCCAAAGACTGTTGACAGTCATATAAGCGATGTAAACATAAATATAAATATAAAATAGATAGCGAACTAGTGCACTTTGATTTTTTAAGTCTGTTTGATTTCATATTATATGTAAATATATATATTAATCATAGTTTTTACCTTTAAGAATGAGCTGTTGTGGATCAAATCCGTCAATCAAATGATTTACCTTTCAATGTTGACATTCTTTTCCTTTTAAAAACTTACCTCGCATAATCAATCTCTAGCTGAGGGGTTAAATTGAAGGTCATATAAATACACTTTCAGTGAGGTCGAATTTGTTTGCAAGTGAATAATTCATCATCAATGTTTATTTGCTTATTTTGACAAAATTGAACTATAATGGTTGCTAAAAGCTTATTATCATTTCACTATTTCACTTTTCAATGATGGAACAAACAAAAAAAACTTGTTTATTTTTTAATATATATATCTCGTAGTTATTGCCACTTTTACAAATTTAAAAAATGATAATATCATAGGTTTGTAATAGCAATGTCTTGAACAAGTCAGACAATCAGTACTGATCAACTAGTTCAAAAAGAGTTATGCCTCTTGGAATTATTACCTATATGGAAAGCATAATCAGTGCTCTCACATGAACAATTTTGCCAGACTTTTATCAAGGATTTATATCATCAATTTCTAAGCAATTTCAAATATTTTTAAAAGAGATATGCCCCTAGGAAATATTAGTTGTATCGTAAACTGCATTGCATTTTCTCCCAGTCCTTTATTTCTGTCAGATATATATAAAACCTTTAAAAGAATCAAAACAAATCTAATCTATTGAAATTGTAGATAACTAAGAACATATTTTTCATACAATTTTCTATGTCAAAGAAGTGCACAGAAATCCTTAGAACGGACGAAACACAAATCAATCTTTTCTTATGGTATGCTCATATACCAAATTAGTATACTTTGGTATTAGAAAAAAATTGAACAAGAATATTTCCGTATCCAAGCGCTACAACATCGACAGAAATTGCTTAATCAGGACAAAACATTCAAAACTCAAACCATATATTGAAAATTAAAACATGTGTTCATGATAAGTAGTACACGCAGGATTCAAAGAATGAAAAGAGGTAACAAAGAAAGAACAAAACATGGTTTGATATCCTTTGTCTGATGAAAATAAAGGACAAAGTGAAAACAAATATAATTTTTTTTCTCTTATGTAACCATATGTTTATCGTCTCCTTCAATATGATAATATAATTTGTTCTTTCAAAAATGTTTAGTACGCAGAACCTGGTTTGCATTGTGCATGTGAAATGAGCAATTATTGACTAATATATAAATCGAAAGAACAATAATTTTGGTGCTGCATTCAAAGCATAGTGAGAACTATGTTTTTTAAGAAACTCTCATTCTAAAATTTGGTGGGAGTGGTGTTAAAAAGACAATCACATGTTTTGTCCCTTCATTATGTGATTAAAGTTTGTTAAAGTAAAAAAATATCGCTCTTAAAAGTTGCATAAGAGAAATGTTGCAGATATTTTTCTCTCAAATTAATGGGCAGAGAATTTATGTTATTGCAACATATTCTTTCAACAAACAAAAAATAAATAGAAAAAAATATATATTATAAGTCAATATACATATCAAACATATTGACAACCTGTAAAGGATAGTAAAATACAGATCCCTTCCTCTCGATATACCAATCAAAGAACTGAATTTTAGTAACAAAACTCATGCCAAAAAAAACTATTTGTTTTATTATGATTGCTACTCTGGGTACTTTGTTTTTTTTTAGATAATTTATCATATTTTACAATCACCAATTTTACAATCACGGAAAAAATTGAGCGATGTCTTTTTTTCAATGTTCTCTTACATGTCAGAATTTTGATATAATGTATTATGATTATGACAAACAGAGTCAAATGGAGAGTGTCGATTGCTCACAAACATGTTTAACCAAGCCACATTCTGTAATTGCCTGTCAAGAAATGAGGAGCCCCTTATTCAGTGATTGTCGTTGGTTGCTGTCAACGATATATGTTCATTGTTTACTATAAGCTGGCATGTAGGAGCCTTTTGTAGCTTTCTATACAGTTTGAGCTATAGTTGCTTGCATCTACACCATTTGGTCTGGTGGATAATGGGGACGTTAACTCCGATGACTGTTGTAGAGAGAGTGCCACGCTCTATGTACGTTAAGAACTCTCTGAATGTTCCGTAGGTGACCTCTTAGAAGGCAACCATTCTGTCCTTATCCAATATATCCTCATTTTCCAGTGGCAGTCTTATTTTCCCTGACCTTCATCCTAGGCGGCCTCTAGTACAGGACCTACCTATTGTGTTTATTATTAATTTGTTATCGTCCTGAACATGCATGCATGAAATATTTGCCTCTGAACGTTAGGCAAACATCAATCAATCAATTTCTGGTGGATAGTTGTCTCATTGGCAATTATACCACATCTCATTATCATACGGATTGATATTGCCACCGGTATATTTCATAATGAAATAAATCGTATAAATTTTAATAATGTTAGATTTTTATCTTTCTTCATTAAATCAAGATCAACACATTTTTCTTCTGAGTAACTGATAATGTCTTATACTCCTAGAAATGGAGTTATTCTGAATGATGTATGCAATATTTAATATTTGGATAAATTGGGTTTTTAAAACTTTATTTGACAAAAACATAATCTTTTACCAAAACACAATTAACATACATTCTTTATTATTAAGAAAAAATAAATCCTAAAGTTTCATTGGTCGAAAGCACTTTACAATATGTAAATTCTAACCAGTTATATTCCAAACCCTAATTATCCAGTGGCCAATTTTTGAACCATTTTCATGATAAGAACATATTACTTCAATGTCATGATGGACATTGATCTGAATTAAAACAACAACCCTGCATAGGATAATCAAGTACTGTAAACTCCAGTCTTGGTGGACCAGTATTTTTGACTCGCCTCGACAGAGTTAAAAAGCAAGACTACCATTGAAAGTGGCGGTAGTATCAACATTTTTTTTAATTTTGTGATAAGACCAGTTTAAGGAGATATACTATAATTACTAATCAATGATAGTTGGTATGCAGTTGTTCAACTAGAAGCATTTGCACATGTCATTTCCATTTGGTCATCCCATACTTGACCCTGTCCCCGCAATCAGTTTTTGTCTATTGACTTTGAAACAATTTCAAATTCAAATGTTCAAGTGTGTGATAAGGTTTGATTAATTGGAAACATATGTCAAAAGCCAATGATTTTTTATGGGCAGTTGTATAAGCATTGGTACATCTCAAATCCATGGAGTCTACTTGGCACAGCCGTCCAGTCTTGGTCTTTTGACTTTGAAACTATTGCATTGTTTCATGTAAATGTTAATAACGGGTCAGATTAAGGGGAACTACATATGATAATTCAGTGATATTTGGTCAGTTGTTTTAGCATTGGCGTATCATATTTCCACGGACATTTGTTTGTCCTATTCCATCAGTCATGTACAAGTATTGCTATTTTGATTTCATATTATATTGATATTTTTCTATTGTTGAATTCCGTAGTTTTATATGATGTTCATATCTTTAAACGGTGACCCTTGTCTTTCATTTTAATAGATATATCTATAATATGAAGTATAACAAAGATTGCAACAAGAAGCGACATAATTGGCATCACAAATCCTTTGAAATGCCTCAAAGGATCGACATTAGCGATTTGTCGGTCAGTAGCGAGTCTATTGTTTGTAAAGATAATCGGCCTAAACATAACATTTTGATGCACTTGTGCAGCATGTCTTTCGTTTAGCTGCGCTTCACCAGACTCTGTAGTGTTTCGGTCTTCTGAATCAATAGTAAGAAGGCGTTTCAACATTCTAGGAATTTTTGAAATCATGCATATTAAGGAGAAACCATTTAAGACGGTTTGTTTAAGTTTTTGCATGAAAAAACTCAACACTATTACACTTAACACAATTTTTTTGAAGATATATGTTCCCCATGTGTTTATCGTATTCCTCAAATGCTTCTTTTGATGGATATCTGAAAAAAAAAGATATTATTTCCAATATATGAAAAAACTACTTCTCTTCGACTAGATTGAAATATCAAATTCTTGGCAAAATTAAAATTACAATCATAAAGTCTTGCTGCAATCGCTTTTTTTGTTTGTTAAGGCCATTTTGCCAGACCGGCCATACTTTATTAAGTCATTTCGGTCATGTTTTTGTCTCGTCTACGTCGACAGTCGTAAAATGCGAGACTTGGGTATTACAATCAGGCGGCGTCGGCGATAGCGTAAACTATTTATATGAAACTCAAAGGTAGAAGACCTGGATGCTTCATCATTGTCTGCAGATACCTTATGTACGTTCCCGTCTGTCATAAAGTAATTGTCCTTGACACTGTAATTGATTTGGCTTACCAACTTTTTTATACAGGGGTTTCTTCTTTTGTTAATACGAAATTTACTGTTGTTGTGGTATATAAAGCCTAGTAACTTCGATAAGTTTTTATTTCAAGTACTATATAAGAAGACACTAATATCATGCGAATGATTCAAAATTGACGTTGAAGGTTTACATACAACACCGTGATCTCAGGTGCTCCGGAAGGGTAAGCAAATTATGTTCTACATGTGACAGCCGTTCAAGACGTATAAATAGTAGCATGCTACTCATAACTTTCAGTTCATTGACAGTTATTTCATTTGTTCTTATAAAAAAAGTAAAGAGCGATATTTCATCTTACCCTTTGGATACGTATAAATAAAGATGATTTAAATATGGCATACATTATCACATATAATGTTGAAGTTAATTTGATTAATAATTGGCGTGTGAATATACACTTTCCAATGAAGCTCTATACATTAATATTATAAACCAATCTACCTGTTCTCGGCTCTTTCAATAACTCCTGGTCTTCATTCTCCCAGCTGTTTTCCAGATTTTTAACATTTCTGTTTACCAATTGAAGATTTTTATCGAAATTTATTTTCTCCTCAGAATCCTCAGAATCAATTTCGGCACAGTTGGAGCCTTCAACTGGACTGCTTAAGTAATTTTTCATATGAACCTTTACTGTCCGATGAACATTCAAGAAGGAGTGCATACTATTGCGTTTGATCAATTGTTCAGATATATTACAACAGTCGCTAGCATTTTTAATAAACACGTCTAAATTATCTTTTCTAGTGTTTTCTTTGGATTTTTCCCTTTGAAAACAAATGTTATATTGATCGAGAATTGTTAGTCTTTTGTTTTGCAAAACTTCAATACCTCTGTTATATATGGCGTCCACCTTTCTTTATAATTCTTTCTTTTCGTCTCGCAGATTATTGGTATTGTCTTGAGCTTTTTGTATCGTCGATTCGGCATGTAATATTTGTGCTCGGAGAGATTTTACGTCACGACCTAACTTATTCTTCCTCTTTTTAAACGCCGCTTCAATGTCTCTAAGTTCATGTTTATTACTATCTCTATGTCCCTCAAGTGCACATATAAAACAAAGAACACTTTGACAATTTGCAGAATTGCAGAAATATTTGACTTTTGCACCCTCATGATTAGGGTTCTGACAGATGTCTAGATTGTCGTCTTCGTTTCGGAATGCCTCAGATTTCTTAACCGTTATATTATGCCTTATATGTTCTGTTTCATGTTGTCGGCGACAAATTTCACAGAGGTGTGTATTACATTGTTGGCATTTATAGGTAGCGTACATGGTATTGCCACATAGACAACTTTTTTCAAATGCAATCATATTTGAGTGAGCTTGCAAAAATGACGTTAAATCCCGTCTTGTATTATCCTTTGGAAAATCTGACGGTCCATTTTTCATAACTGTATGCACAGCGTTACAAGTAGGACATTTCACTGTATCCTTTCGGTGGCATAGTCTTTTTATACATTCTGAACAAAATGGATGATGACAGGGAAGTAACCTAGGTATACGTCCATCTTCATGAAATACTTCTCTACATATGTTACACTCTAAATATCGACGTTCTAATTCAGTAATCAAATTGACGGACATCTTACATTCTAAAATATTCATAATATTTCTGTATCTTATGAAATGAAATGGTATGCAGTTGAAAACACTTCTAATAAAATATGCAATGAAAAACGTATATTAAGTGAACTGAATTCACTATTTAAAACCTGTAATGTTTTATGATTTGAACAAATCACTGCAAGGTAGTTTCTGCATTTTTATAAATTCGACAGATACCTACAAACGTCTAATACATATTAAGTAAAGTATATATAAAGTGTGGTTTATTTCTTTAACTTCTGTTCATATTTTGAGTATATTTTGTTATACGCCTATAACTTGTATAACTGTAAAAATAAAGTATTAGTATATGACAATAGAGAATTATTACTCTTTTTTTTTAAATTAAAATACGTTTTAGAAATATCAATAGTTTTACACATTTTTGTTAAATCAAAATTTATTTCACAAAGAAGAATAGAAAACTGACTTTAGATTCATTTGGATATTCCTTTGTGTGAATGACATTTGCGCCGATTTTTAAAAGTTTCAATCTTTCGTTTGCACCGATTTGAATCTTTCATTTGAAGCGATTGTGCACAGGTAAATTACAAGTAAATTTTTTTTTATTTATCAATATAAATAAACTCATCATAGATACCAGGATTGAAATTTTATATTTGCGCCAGACGTGCGATTCGTCTACAAAAGACTCATCAGTGACACAAGAATAAAAAAAATTGTAAAAAGCCAAATAAAGTACGAAGTTGAAGAGCATTGAGGACCAAAAATTCCTAAAAGTTTTGCCAAACACAGCTAAGGTAATCTATTCCTGAGGTAGAAAAGCCTTAGTATTATTTCAAAAATTCAAAGTTTTGTAAACAGTTAATTTATAATTATGAACATATCAATGATAACTTATATTACTTTATAAACCTCTTCCGTTAGCCAGTTGTACATATGCTATGAATTGTTAATTATAACATGTATATAACTACACAACTACCCAAATTCAATCTTTAAAACGCAATACACACACCATGAAACAGTACTGTTCTTTCCTTTATGATTTGTTTAGACGTTTATAAATTTTTGCACGATATTATCTCTTAAACCCTTATTTCTAATTAAATTAGGAGAATGAATATCTGTTATATAGTACAAAAAAAAACTTGGGATAGGCGCATAATACATAAGGTCGGAATTAGATATGATTAAGGGCGCATAACCCTAACGTCGCCAAGGACAGTGTGGACACTACACAAAATACGAGGAAACTGAAAATGGATTGACTTGTAAGGTGGATAAATAGCAAACAACATACAACTAAAAAGATCCTTGCAGTTCGGATTCAAAGCTTATTGCAACTAATAAAAAAAAAATAAACATCGATCGATACTCATCTTATTGATTTAGATTTTAAACGTCATCAATAATCTTAGAAAAACAAATTATAAGCACTGGCAGAATGTATGACTTAAATTGACATAGTTTTACAGCAACACTGCTTAGGTTTGTTATTTTTTTAAAACAGAATCAATGTTTGTACCTATGAAAAGAATTTTCACATTATCACAATACAAGTATTTACACTACATAATGGATCTAAAAATTGATGGCTTCTGAATTCCTTCTTATTTTGCCAGTAAGGTGATTTAAATTATAATCAAAATCATTAAACTAATTATTTGTATAGATGTTCATGGAAAAAGGATTAAGACATGAATAATCATACCTATATCTAAAAATAATTGACAATGACCGTCATGGCTTTCCATATTTATATATCTGTTTATAGATACTGTTTTATTGACACAGATGGATACAAACTTTCAAATATTTGGCTTTTGAGCGTTCCTTTTTCTGATCTGAAACATGATTAATGACTTTAGTTTGTAACCCGGATTTGTTTTCGCTGAATCGACATATGACTAATGAACCGCGGTATACTACTATGAATGAATACATGGTTGTCAAGGGTGAGATGTATAACATATTATTTTGTGTTATGAATTTTTTTCATTCATGAAGGCATTATAAACTCAGATATATGTATCGATTCACATGATTTTTTTTAACAGTATGAAATAAAAGTCTTACCATTGTCGGGCTTCATTATGTCGTCTGAATAATATATCTCGTCACGGCAAGTTATCTAATGTTGGCAGTAAATGTTGTTACACTCTGGTTGCGTTATACAATTACATTAACAAATCTTACTTCCTCTTTAAAATTGTTTCGGCCGATTTTATTTCATTATTTAAGACTGAACCACAATCAGATTGTTTTAAAATATCACATGTCAATATTGATTAAATTCAAGTGACGTTAGTCCATATCTTAATTATATGTATCTGGGACGCTAGCTTTACATTGTACACTTATATAGTCACAGCATATAATTGATAAAGTTTTATCGTAAATTACAATTTCTATGTTTAGATTTCAAATTTTCATAGGTCAAACTTGCAATTTCATCCGTTTACTCTGCTCTTTTTAGTCTCAATTCAACTCTGTCCTTTAATAGTGTTTTAATTTTAAAGCATATGCACTTAATCCTGACAAAAACACACGAAGCTGTTATCGGCCTCCAACTAGGTATTCTTTCATACTTTACTCGCTTTAACTGTTGATTCATATGGTCAAATTCAGTCTTTTTATGTGTTTATGAAAAATCAATTTTAATTTTGAATATATGAATATAAAAACTTTTTATTCTTACTTTTTCTTTCTTTCTTTGTTTTCATTTAAATGCTATGCTATAAACATGATAAATGCATATCAAACCATAGTCTTAACGCTTCAAAATTAACCAGTATAAAATATATAAATCATAAACTGAAATCTGATATCAAATAATTTAACCTTTAGGAGAAAAAACACATTCTGTATTACAATTCAATTTTTAAACCTCAATTAATTTGCAATGCCTATTGTGTCGACTTTTGAAACCGACTGTATCGCAAATCAAACTCTTTGTTTAAACTTATCAGACCAATTAAGTTATATAATTAAAGTGTTCTGTTTTGCTTGTCATTTATTTGGTGACAAATTAATAACAAGGATATTTTTTTCAATTAAGGAGACAATGTAAGTATTATGAATTAAATGAAACGCATTTTATAACATTTATAAATTGTCTGTACCAGGTCAGGAATATGACAGTTGTTGTCCATTCGTTTGATGTGTGTTTGAGCTTTTAATTTTGCCATTTGTTTAGGGACTTTCCGTTTTGAATTTTCCTCGGAGTTCAGTATTTTTGTAATTTTACTTTTTTTTTTATAATAGTTGGATTTTTTTGTGATCAAAAAGTTTTCGAAACACTACATGAAATCTTGTTAACTAGTTATCATTTTAGCTTTTTGATTATTATTGTTTTATTTCAGATAGGCAAACAAATAAAACTATTTTTGACTGTTGTTTAAAGAACTGTCATTCATAAATTTTGTAATGTCGGAATTTTAAGTTGCATTACAGATGTATTCCTAATGTCATTAGAATGTACATTCTGTCTTACGTTGAGTTGTAATATTTTTGCCAGTTTGAAGAGCTAAGTACCACCTGTCGAACTTTCTTGATCATAACGTAACCTTTCCGTTTGTAAAACTGTTTGAAAAGTGCACGTTCAAAGAATTACATGTAAACTTTTCTATATTATAACGTCGTTACTTTGTTGATTGTCGGAGAAGACAAGATCGGGTTACTGGATCTTTTAGGAATTATCGGATCGTTATTAAATCCGAAAAAATAATAACCAGAAGAAAATCTGAAAACAAAAGGTGTGTAAGAACCGAAACAGTCGAAGAGCTATATGGCCCGAGAACACAGTTATTTCGTGGTGCATTTTGTTTAGGAAATATTGAAATTAAATAAAGATCGAACCTATACTTTACACATTCTAAAGGCTAAAGAAAACTTGATATTTTTACACTATTGTGTACTACTTTTGGGACAAACTATATCAATATTATTATAACTTCATCAGGTTTAATTCTTTAAATCAAAATGTGGGCAATGTTCAGACATACTAAATTTTAACCTTTTTAAACCAGACCAAATTACTACTTTACTTTAAAATTCATGACAACAAATTCCTCCACTTGCATGCCTTTTAGGCATGCAACACGATGAAAATAGTTAGGAAGAGGTATGAAAAAATGCATGATAAACACTGTCCACACTAGGGAATAGATTTATCAAAAATCGAAGGACGATAACTGTGTTCCCGGAATATATTACGTAAAAAATTGAAAACAACACGTTTAAAAATTTCATGCGTCCGAAGCGCTTTTCTGGATTTACTTTCATCAGGAACGCCCAATGCCAAACATTTGAAATCCGAGGGATGTATAAGTACCGAAACAGTTGAAGAGCTATATGACAAAAATACCTAAACCAAATAGCCAAATTCATCTAAGGTCAGCTTTGCCTGAGGGAGTTGAAACCTTAGTTTCTTTATAATTTCAAAATTTATAAACGAACATTTTTTGAAAAGTTTGTTATAAATCATGTCAGTACCGAAGTACTGACTACTGAGCTGATGATACCCTCGGGGACTGATAGTCCATCAGCAGAGGTATCGACCCAGTGATGTAAAAAATTGAAAACAACACGTTTAATAATTTCATGCGTCCGAAGCGCTTTTCTGGATTAACCTTCATCAGGAACGCTCAATGCCAAACATTTGAAATCCGAGGGATGTATAAGTACCGAAACAGTTGAAGAGCTATATGACAAAAATACCTAAACCAAATAGCCAAATTCATCTAAGGTCAACTTTGCCTGAGGGAGTTGAAACCTTAGTTTCTTTATAATTTCAAAATTTATAAACGGACAATTTTTTAAAATGTTTGTTATAAATCATGTCAGTACCGAAGTACTGACTACTGAGCTGATGATACCCTCGGGGACTGATAGTCCACCAGCAGAGGTATCGACCCAGTGATGTAAAAAATTGAAAACAACACGTTTAATAATGTCATGCGTCCGAAAAAGTTAATGCAAAAAATAGCCAAAAGCATCTAAGGTCATATTTGCCTGAGGAAGTTGAAACCCTAGTTTTTTATAATTTCAAAATTTGCATTTTGTATATCATATACCCTATCAAGACAGGACGTCCATATTAAACACTTACGAAAACTAATCAATACAATACAATACAATACAATACAATATAATATCAGCGTCTCACCTTTTACAAAGCAATGCATAACACATTGATTAAAACAAATTACACATATGTAAAAGCCATTAATAAAGAATTATGAGAAACGATTATTTACACATTAAAAAAAGATTACCGAACGCTGAAAAACCATTAAAAATAAAAACAAACAAATACAAAATTATCTACATGTATATAAAAATCTACGTCTTATATCTTAAATGTCTCTGCAGGTTTTGGAACACAAACGGATATTGCTTACTCCACCTAGAATCACAGATAGCTTATCTTGACTAGAATAATTATCAAATCCATCAACATTTAAATTATTAAAACAACTGTCCCTAATATCATCATATAGTGGGCAAAATAAAAGTACATGTTCTTCGATTCCAATGTAGTCCGGACAGCAAAAATAAATTTGTTCTTGCAATGTTATATTCTCGTATCTTCCGGTCTCGATACAGATTGTGGCTACTCCACATCTAAACTTGGCGTAAGCACTTCTGTATGATGTTGGCATGTTCACTTTAAGGTATGACTCAGACTCAAAAACGTTTTTAAACTGTCTGTAGATTCGTAGCTTGTTTTGTCCGTTTCCTCTAACAGCGTTAATTCTGTTTCAATCTTCATGCCATTTGGAAATATGTTCATAGTGTCTTTCATTTCGCTAAATTGTATGTTTTCCTCATGTATATTGTAACGCTTTTAAACACCACACGTTTTAAATTTGTCTCTGGTTTTAAAATTACAGTTTTTGTAGTTTGAAAAGACTTGATTGTCAGCCCATACGAAGAATCTTTTATTCAAACGTCCACTATCAAAATTTTGAAGTCTATTCCACTGATTCAGCACAGATTGCAACTGTTTTACTATAACAGGAGTGCAACCAATATCCACATTTACGGCCGTATTGGGCGTATATCGTCCTACACACATAAAGAAACGAGCTGCCCAATTTTGTACGGCGGCAATACAAGGAAAATGCTGTGTACCTCATATTGAATCATTATAGTTAATTACACTCCGAACCAATGTATCATATAGTTTTGTGTAACAATTATACGGGAGTCCACAAAATGTTTAAAACTTCGTTATTACTAATCCAAGTGCTCTACTCGCAGATTTCGGAACATTACTGGCCATGCGGTTGTAATCTAAATGTTCCGTAAAAAACTAATCCTAGATACGTATATGTTTCCACTGTTGAAATTGGAAGGTCACCACATTCAAAAAAAAATCAGTTCTTTCAATGGATTACGATCTGAAATGCACGACTTTAGACTTTTCAGCGTTTACTATCATATGATTATCAGCACACCAAGTAGAAAGAATGTTTAAGAGAAACTGAAGGTCCTCAGGGGAACCAGCTAGAAGAACCATATCAACTGCGTATAACAGAATTCAAATTGTTTCTCCATCTATATTGATACCAACTTCAAGTGTTTTGACTAAGTTTACGAAATCGTTTATATAGAAATTGAACATAAAGGGAGATAATAAACATTCTTGCTTTAATGCACAATTTACTGAAAACCAGTATGTTAAAAATCCATTTACACGCACACAGCTTCGTACATCACTGTATAAAGATCGTAGAGCGTTTAACATGGTCCCATTTATACCAAGGTCATTTAATCTAGTTAATAATAGTTGCCTGTTGATAGAGTCATAAGCTTTCTTAAAGTCTATAAACATGGCGTACGTACACATTCGTTTTAATTTTCTGCACTCGATGATTCAAGTCAGTGTTGAAATATGATCAATTGTGTTTCGGTCCTTTCGAAAACTGTTCTTTTCATCATTCAAAACGCCAGGTTCCTCTTCCCAATATACTAATCGATTATTTAGAATATTGCAGTAAATTTTGTATATAACTGGTACCAAGGCTATAAGATGGTAATTCGTTGGATCACGGCTATCGGCAGTAGAAGACTTTGGAATTGGGTGAATAATAGTTTTACTCTATATGTCTGGCACCATCCCAGTCTCAAAACATTTATTGAAAAGAGCTAATAAAAACTTCACTAAATTATGATTTTTCAATACTTCTTTATACTGTATAGCGGGTTATTTTCACGGGAGTAAAATTGCTCGATTTAAGGACAACAAAGAATACAAAAGATTTTGGAGGTTTTTATTTTGGTGGATTCTTCAATCCCAAATAAATATTTTGGCGAATACCGAAATTGTTGCATACAAAATATTGAAAATTGAGAAGCAAGTTAATTGATTTTTTTACCTTAATGACGTCTTATTTATTGATCTTGACCGGAACTTTGATGTACTTATTATTTAGGTTATAAAATTATCAAGACTGATTTACAACTCTTATGTAATTTGACACTAATTAATAAGGGTAATTACCTGATAGAATACCCCCACTCTCATAATCTATTTGTCACTAATTGATAAGGATATACACATATGACAGTCATTTTATAAAATACATGTATGCTCAATGCCCTTTTCGTTTGTGTTGTTAAAACTAGTCTATACCGTTATTGAACTACTGACCGACGCTTTAGCTGTTAGAAATTACAGAAGTTATGCATTAATTTTCGCGGAATTTATTTTCGCAATTTTCTTTCATCCGCCAAAATAAGCGAAAATAATCCGCTTTACGGTATTTAGTCGATTCCTGACGCTTTATTGTTTTTAAGAGAACGGATAGCGCGAATAAGTTCCTCTAGGCAAATTTGTTAATTTAAATATGACCTATCGTTTTCGTTTATTTCGTTGTGCGTTTCACTTATACTATCATAACCCGTCAGATTTAATAATGTATGAAAACTGTATTGCCACACTTGAAGTATATCCATCATATTATTGCTTGTTGTACCATAATGTATGACCACCTCCATCGGAATGCGTTTACGTCTTTTTTGGCCAACACCAATTTAGCCAATTTCTATCAAAAACTGTCGGCTATTTGAAGATAGTAAATTTGCAATATTCTCCTGTTGTTTTCTCCAATATAAACGCTTACATTTTTGCACTTCTTTATCAAAACATTTCCTTCTCTGTACAAACATAAGTCGAAATTCTTTTTTCCGATGCCCACATGATTTAAACATTTCTTTTCCGGCGCAATATGAATTATTCCACAATCCAGTCAATGATTCGGACCACCAAGGTTTCTTTGATCGCCTTCGTTTGTTTGAAAATGCGAAATTGGCGCAGATTTCTTTCACCTTCAACTTATCTAACATTCCAGCCTCGATTAAATCCACGAAAACACTGTAACAATAGTTCAAATCTGTTTGAGAATTGACACTTGATTGTAAGCTATAGATCTTATCATTCAATTGTCCAATATTATCCTGAAACATATGATTAGGTATATTTTGTACATCAAATTTTAAATAACGATGTTCACTAATTGCAATACTTTCAACTGTGTTAGCTATATTAACATTTAAATCCCACATAAGTAAAGAATGGCCCGGTTTAACGGTTATCAATACTGAACCCTTGCATCTATATCTGGAACAACAGGTAATTGTTTGAATGGAGCGTTTCCTCAAGGTTTAAAATGATCACAGGTAGTTACATTAAGTTTTATCTTATGAACGTTGGCTTATTCTAAAGTAAATTTAATATATACCGATTTCAAAATGCATTTGTGAAACATTAAAGACAAGTGTGGTTTGAACAGTAGAACAAAAATAGAGAAAATGTAAATCATTTTATGATGTAATTAGAAGGAATAAATATGATATCTTTACATTGAATAATATTGTACTATGCTGCTATGACAACTGTCTAAATACACGTACATATTGCCCTGTCAAAGGACGGTATTTCAGGAAATTTCTATTTCATAAAAGCAGCAATGAAACTATCTCTAAACAGATTTTTGTATGAACTAAGGATTTATCAAATATCTAATTTACAGTTTTTGCCCGATTTAGCATGAGCCAATACTTAAGATAATAAAATAAAGTAAGGCAAATTTTAAATGTAGTGTAACATTTATTTGCACGCTTATGGGCATTTTAGTCTAATTTAATCATCTATAAAACATTGCACAATCATTTACTGGCTGTTGCACAAACATACAAGATTATTGTCTTTATTCTCTGTCAATGTTTGTTGTATGCTTTGTTCAAAAATATTCTGACGTTATTTTTAATTTAAAAGTTTTTACTTCTGCTTAAAGTCAACAAAAGAACGTCTAAACACTACCAGATTTATAAATCTCAAATGTGAACTATGACTTGATTGCAATATGATTACTCACCCTTAGTGAGACAGCTGTTCATTTTATTAGATTCAATGTATTAACTTTAACGATTTATTTATGCTTATTTTGTCAACTTTTAAAAACTGCTCTAGTGTATAAGAGCTTATTGTTTCAACTTTTCAAAACAAATCATATTATATAATTGTTTTTGATCGACTGTTATTCTATTGTGTTTTTTTTTAACAAGGGTATTATTGAATTTCAAACCTCAATACTTCTTCAATGAATCATATTCGTTGCAGATTTGGGTTAATTGTAATCTTAATCATTTATCAGCTGTAATTGATTACAATTTTCAAGTAATCATTGTAATCATTTATCAGCCACAAATCTGATTACATGTCATTTAATTTATTCAATTACTTTTCAAAATGCCATGTAATTCGGATTACTTTTTAATTACAACCTGATTACAAATCTCAAATTTTGTGAACATTTTTAAGTTGTACAGTTGTTATATCTGGACATACGAAGACAACTTCTAACTTTTTGACACATCTCAAGATATGGATTATTATTTTAATATGTTTGATTTATTAGATTTATTTTAGGTTAAAGAGGACAAATTAAGACCCCGAGTTTAAGTTTAATGAATAAATTAAAAGACTATACATAATATATATAGCACATTTATAGGATTAAAAAGTCTACATTTCTGATATAATTCAAATTTGAAGTGAACATGGTGAAAGGCTTAACATTCTGTTTGTTTTTGATTAAAAAAGGTTATTTTCAAGGAATAACTATTTTTGGAACATAGGTTTTGATCCTAAATAGTTGATGCTAGTATTAGTTTGGGCTTAATTGATTTATTTGCTTCCTTAAAAATGAACTGTAACAGTATTGAAAGTCCTTGTTAGCCTAAGTAAAAAGTATTATACATATATTCACAATTAAAAGATGTTTTTTCATGTTATACTTTTATTTAACCTTCAATTATAATCATTTTGTTAATATTGTGATTATTATCACCTTTGAATTGACAGGTAGGTGACCAATTAAAGTATGTTTTTATTTCAATTACCTTACTTATGGCAATATAATAAAAGATCAAACAAAAATCATAATAAATTCGCACAAAACAAAAATGTAACAAATATGTTGTTTAAAATAAACAAATGTTGGTATATATAATTACATGTAAAATGCAATGATTATTAAATAATACTACATGTTTTACAATTTCGTATACGTTTTTGACTGATAAATGAATAACCACAGATAATCTCAATGATATAAATAATAAATATAAAATTGATAAGCATTTAACAGCAGGGACAAAACATGATACTGTAGTATTTATTTTCTACCTTTGTGACCATATCTCAAATTAACTCGTCACAGATACTAGGATTAAAAGTGTGTACGTCAGACTCACATTTAGTCTGCACATAAACGAAACTCTATAAGCCTTAGATGACAAACTGTTATGTTCTCTTTTGATTTTTGTTAACTGTATGATATTCAATGGCTAAGTTTGTTCCTAATCATTAACTGTATTGTTAACCTTGTTAACCCCTCCCCTTCCTTTATAAAAAATAAGACGGAGTTTCATTTGTTATATGCAATTAACCTCAATGTAGCACTCATGTTTCATATGGAAGCATTTAATTCAGTGATGAAACAGTACAACATAAGAACAAACTATAAAAATCAGTTGAAAAGGGCTTAACTCATCAGATCAATACAAAGCAGAATTAAATATATTAATTTAATGTCTGCTTCATATATTGAAATTATTCACAAATGTCAGTTGGGAACTCAACGTAGTAGCGAAATAGATGATTTCATTTTTCCTAATAGGATCTTTCCATTTTTGTGAAGCAACACTTCATCAGCTTGTATTTGGAGTACTAGTATATATCTCCCAGTTAATAAGCACCTAAAGGGTAGTTGTTTGCAATCATGATTTCTTTGATGAAAGGTAACTGTTACAAGAAATCTATGGAATCAAGGGTAGCAAACAGTTAAGCTCAATTGAATAGATCAACTTACTCATTAGCATTTGCAGTGAAAAGCCAGTATATATTGTGTGGAACGTGATGTTTAAAGTTGTTTGACAGCGTTTTTCAATATCTTCTAAAAGATTGTATTAAAACTTTGTCGCATAAGTAAAAAGGAACAGTTGGTTGCCCTACAACATACGGATAATATATAGAAACATATGACATATAAACGTAACAAATATTTTGTCATACAAATCTAACAATTTGATGACGTCAGCTTTAGACAATCTCTCTTCATACCAGTTTATTTTTTATTCAAAGTATTGTTCGTCTCTACCATTAGAAAGATTCTCGTATCTCTGTTTTTTTTTTTTTTTGCTCTTTTTTTGAAAATTAGTTCTGTGTATGATTTGTATCGCTCTGATAAGTCAAGCCGTTTTCAAATTTCTTTTACAATTAATTTTTTTTCGTAAATGTAACAGAATGAAGAGAGGTGAGCGTTTCCCAACAAATAACACATCACCAGCCATATCGTTTATATTTTATTTCTATTGTGTTTCTTCATGTGGCTGTCTTGACCAAAAGGAATGCAAGAATTTTGTTCAAAGCACGTTTACCTTCATCAAAGAAGCTCAAAATTATATGCTCCATTGGTTGTCGCTTAATCTGCGTAAAATCTCTTAAGGTATATTATTTGGATTAAATCTGTTGGTTATATCGTTTGTAATTTTCGTCCCTAAGGGCATGTACTATGAGAGTTCAGTAATTCATATCCTCTTTTTTGCTCGTTGATTGTCTCATTTACAATCATACCATAACTTTTTTTTATATCTTAGGTATTTTGCAAAATAATAATACAAACTTTTAGCGAATTTTATATTCGTAAACATGCAAAATTGTATATTTTGAATTTAGATAACTCATTTAAGAATGTACTTCTAAAAGTGACATTTAGAAAATCTAGAATTCATCTAGAAGTCCGAAGAGTATTAGTAAAGGAAATAAATAAGTAAAAAATATTGATAGGTTTTGGAACTCCTTTTGAGATATTTAATTTTTAAAACATGGCAGTGAAATGGCTGACTCGGATTTTTACCTTATATTTGCATAGGTATTTTATTTGTTTCCCAAATCGAAAGTAAAGAAATCTAGAATCCGCTAAAATGTTGGTAACTGATATTTAAGGAGGTTCGCTACTCAGTTTCAAAATAACAAGCTTTTTATAACACTAGTATATATTGATAGGGGATTAATAAAGGAACGAAAAACGCAAAAAATATGTGCTTGTTTTCGAGATATTAGCCATTGAAATTTTGGCGGGAAAATATTCTCTCTTGATTTTTCTTAGCTTTATCATTGACAAGTTTAAGTTCCTAAAAACCATTAAATTAACAAAGATTTTATAAGACTCTTACAGATGGCTCATAATTATACATGTAAAAGATTTATAAAAAGAAAAATGGGGCTCAATGGGCAAAATTATCAAGGCATTCAAATGGATAAAACCAGAGGATTCCGAAAATCTGACAAAAATCCCAAAACATGACAAGTGAACATCCTTAATGGGCAATTGAAGTCTTATATAAAAGAAAATGGGTGTTATGGGGCAAAATGTTGTATCCTGTATCGTAGGAAAAAAACCAAGGAGTCTGAAGATCTAACAAAAATTCCTAGACCTGAATTAAGTACATTCTTAAAAAATGCATTGTTAACTTAATATGTTTCTAAGAAGGTGCTTAAACTACACAACCATGACAGTAGTACTTTCATAAAAAAACAATGTTTTCTTTCAGAATAAGGAAGAATGACTTTAACTAATACGGTCAATTTGATAACTGACTTAGAACGTCGATATTTAGAGTGCAGCATATGTACGGAACTATTCGATGAGGATGATCGTTTACCCAGAGTGCTTCGATGTCATCATTCATTTTGTTCAAAATGCTTGAAGAAACTCGGTCACCGGAAGGACACAATCAAATGTCCCACTTGTAACCACGTGCACAATGTTAAGAAAAATATTCTTTAAATTTTGCAAAAGATAATACAATTCGGGATTTGAGGTCCTTTTTGCAAGCTTACTCCGATCTAAATGCTTTTACAAAATGTCGCCAATGTGGCCATACCGTTGATATTACTTATATTTGTCAGCAATGCAAAATAAATCTTTAAGGAATATGTCGCCAACAACACGAGAAAGAAAATGAAACGCACAACTTAATTGTTAACAAATTTGAAACATCCTTAAATTGGGATGTTAATTTTGATATTTGTATGAACCCTCAGCATGAGAGGGCAAAGCTTAAACATTTTTGCCGTTCTTCGAATTGTCAAAGTGTTCTTTGTCCTTCATGTGTAATAGCTGAACACAGAGATGCCAGTAGTCATGAACTTGAAGATATTGAAGAAGCCTTCAAAAAGAGGAAAAAAGGAATAGAAAATGACGTTAAATCTCTTCGAATACAAATATCACACATCAAATCGACAAGGCAAAACATTCAAGACAATAGTAATGCTCTTCAAGATAAAAAGAATGAATTTCTGAAAAATGTTGATGCAGTTTACATTAGAGGTATTCAAGTTTTAGAAAACAGAAGACAAAAACTTCAGGATCTATACAAAGTTGCCTTTAAAGAGACAGAATTAAAATCAATCAGACGAAAAGATAACTTGGACAGTTTTCTTAGAAATGCTACTACATGTTGCAATCTCTCTGAACAAATGATAAACGGCAACAATATGAGATCCTTTTTGAATGTCCATCAGACAGTAGATACTCACGTGAAACAGTGTTTAAATATCCCAATTGAAGATTCAACAACTGGCGACATCGAGGAGAAAAGAATATATTTTGATGATTATCTGCGATTGTTCAAAACAAAAGTAGAAAATCTAGAAAACGATGACGCAAACGAATATATGAACCCATTCGAGAAACTGGTCAAAGGTATATTGCTGTTTAAGAATTGTGAAATTGATTTCATTGCAAATATCTTATTTTTATCATTTTACAAATTACTTCATAAATCATCTGATTAATTCAAATGAACTTCGTCACTATCTTTTATAAGTAGTAACACGTTAAAATCTGTTTTATGTATGTGGTATGATTGCCATTGAGACAACTCTCCACAAGAGACCAAATGACACAGAAATTAACAACTATAGGTCACCAATGAGTAAAACCCAAACTGTATAGTCAGCTATAAAAGGCCCCGAAATGTAAAACAATCCAAACAAAAAAGCTAACGGCCTAATTTATGTAGAAAATAATGAACGAAAAAAAATATATTACACATCAACAAAATACCATCACTGAATTACAGGCTACTGACTTGGGACAGAAACATACATAATGTGGCGGGGTTATTCCGTATCAAGGCGTGCACCTGTGTAATAAGGGACTTAATTTACACTTGTTTGTTTTGAGACCTGCCAGAAAACAACACTGTTTCAAAGTAAAGGTATGGGTAGCATTTAACAAAATTAATAAAATGGACAACAAACGTTTGCTTAATTTTAATTTCTGAGATGTAGTAAAACTGGTTTTATTGCCAGTTCTTTTTTATCTTCATTAATTTTCTCTCCATATGATAAGCATTTCATCGTTTATTATCGACTAATAAATGTCATATATACCGTTTTGCAACGTTTGGCAACAACCACATATTGTAATAAAATTTACCGTATATCGGATTTTTTCGCGTCGGCTTTTTTTCCCCGATTTGATGACGAAATGGGAAAGTTAAATTTTCACTGTGTACAATTTATCACTGAATGGGAATATACACACGAGAAAAAATAACTGAATCGCCTATTGTATATATGTAAATAACATTAATTTGATTGACTACAGGTAATCGATATCAAATAAATGTGAGTACTACAAACGAAAATATACATTATTCAGAGCACTTTCAAGGAACGTAAATTATGTACATTAGGGCATGTTAAGAATTGAAGGTTTTGATAATTACAGATGTTAATTTTATTTTTACTTCTATGCAAAAGATTCGGGTTTTGACATTAATTAATAGATTTTAACTCATTAAATTTTTTTAACATGCCATTGGTTGTGTGTTGTCAAAAGGTGTAACATAAAAAAGAAGATGTGGTATAATTGCCAATGAGACAACCCTTCACAAGAGACCAAATGACACGAAAATTAACAACTATAGGTCATCGTACTGCCTGCATCAATGCGCCAACCCCATACTGCATAGTCAGCTATAAAAGGCCGTGAAATGACAAATGTAAAACAATTCAAACGAGAAAAATAACGGTCTAATTAATGTATAACAAAATGAACGAAAAAAAATATGTAACGCAGTCACATACGACAACCACTGAATTACAGGCTTCTATCTTGGGACAGGCACATTCATACAGAATGTTGCGGGGTTAAACATGTTAGCGGTATCCCATCCTAATAATGTATGCTTAGCAAATTTAATCATTATGAAAACAGAGATCTTGATTTAGTATGAATATTCTTTTGATCTATCGATCAACACAAAAAATTCGACTCGAAAATTAACAGTATAATGTATGAAACTTTCATACAACGATAAATCTTGGAAAATGCAAGCAATTTTTCGCGTGGTAAAATTTTCTTTAGCGGCCACGTACAGAGCGAAAACTAAAAACACGAGAAAAGAACTCGATATCCGGTATAACCTTTTGCAGAAATGGGGAGCAATAGATACATATATGTTGACAATCGTCTGTCCTCCTGATCACAATGTTTGCGTTTTCAAATATTGTTCTCGTCGGATATTGGTACAAAATTATTTCAAAAGTTTACATCGACAATGAATCGGTAAAAAAGGTATTAGAAAGTCATTATTTTTATTCTTCTTAACCAAACATACTGTCTTAATACTGGATACGTACACTTTGCAAAAAGAATGATATTAAGCAGGTTCGATATCAGATACGTCGTTTCTTTAATCACTTACGACATGTTATTAAAGTCATATACAGAAACCAGAACAGTCGTCTTATTTGTAATTTTTCCAATTGTGTCCTACTCTCCATTGTGAAGTTTGTGTGTATTCGCATGGAGGGTGGTTCATGCATAGTCGGAGACGCTTACCTTGTCGACGCTATTGATCTCCCTCCTTCCAGAGTTCATGCATTTCCATCAGTTTTTGTTTGTTTGTTTGATTTGTCTTTTCTTTGAAAGATAGTTTTATGGACGCAATTATCATTTTTTGACATTTATGAAATATCTGTGTCACTCACCTAAGACCAGAGAAATGTTCTACTTTTCATTACGAGATTCAGGTTCTTGTTTTTTATTTCTATTACTGAACGTTTTCCGTCATTTTTGTTCGTGGCTGTGATGTTGTCTGCTTTTATTCGACTATGGTTTGATGTTTTTTGTTAACCCATTTATATCTTCCTTCGCTTGTTGTTATCATTGAAAAAAATATTAAGCAAGAACGACATCGTATGTTACTAGCACCAAATTTTCTTCTATGAAGTTTATCAAATGTATTTCAAATGTTTGCATGATCAGTATTCCGAAAAAGCCGTATAATAGTGACGCTCTATTATTTAAGCTACATCTTGTTCAAATGTAAATAATATTGAAATTTGTTATTAAGATTTAGATGGGAAAAATCTAAAAGAGGCAAAAGATATCTGAGGGACATTAGCCCTCATAAGTTGAAAAAAAGACATAAAAAGCCAAGACAAAAAAAAAGAAGAAAAAGACCAGAAGACAAACAACAGTATATAAAACACAACATAAAAAAGACTGAGCAACAAAAACCCTAGAAAAACAGGGGTGATCTATGTTGCTCCGGAAGGGTAAGCAGATCCTGCTCCGCATGTGCATCTGTTGTGTTGCTCATATAAGTACAAACCTGGTGATAAGTCTAAAAGAGGAACGAAAGATACCAGAGGGACATTCAAACTCATAGATCGAAAATAAACTGACAACGCCATGGCTAAAAAAGAAAAAGACAAACAGACAAATAATAGTACACAAGACACAACATTGAAAACTAAAGAATAAGCAACACAAACCCCACCAAAAACTGGGGGTGATCTCAGGTGCTGCGGAAGGGTAAGCAGATCCTGCTCGACATGTGGCAACCGTCGTGTTGCTCGTGTTATTACAAACCTGGTAAATAGTCTAATTCGGTAGGTCACGTTCGTGAAAAGGGAATGGAATTGTAGTTACAACATAAGGAACATAATTATCCTATATCATCTGTGAAACGGATATTCCATAACGGTCAAACAACTCGTCCGTAAAATTTACGAAGGGATGATTTCAACTTTACCATTTGGAACTCTTGGTATAATAGCTTCCTAGTGAGCAGCAACCCTCTATCAAGGAAATCATGATAGGAAATACAAGCCCGGGAATATCGTAGCAGTTGGGAGATATGTACTCCGTATGCAGGCGCTGCTGGAATGTTGCACTAATTCACTAGGCGACAGTCGGGAATAATGATGACGGGATTGTGAATATGACGATCGGAACGTATCAATCTTAAGGATTAAAAAGCAAACGAACGAATCCTTATTGTAATTTATTACCAAAAAAAAACAAGGTTAGCGAAATTTTTTCGTAGTGTTTATCACATATAGTTTTTTTTTCTGTGAAAAAATACCGTTGTTAGTTATATTTGCAGGGAACCACCCAAAATACAATCAGCACAATTGGAAAAAATGTAGGAATGTTGTTCAGATATTCAAGCCAATACGGGAAACAGACTGTCTCATATGTGGTTGCCTTTATTTGCATGATTACGAAATATCCTTTAATGCTGAGACAACAACTAATTATCAATCCCGTGAATGCAGAGAATGCTATACAGCCTGGTGAAGAGCAACTTTACGAAATGCACATTGGACAAATGCTTCAAGATGTCAGACACTTGAACAGGGGTCATTTTATGCAAACTGAACATGTTCATGGTCAATTAGAACAAATTCAGGGATACGTGATAGGATTTAGAGACACAATATGGCATATCATAGTGGTCCTTGTTATGATCTTAGTTATACATGAAATAATATTGATACGACTTCGAATAAAAGAACATGACAACCGTAAGTAATTTGATATTCAACATCGAAGAAAATTTTGAGTATGCACCAATAAAACAGCACAACACAAGAAAACAATAAAGCGAAAAACATCTTAAAAAGTTTAGCAAAAATATAAAACTCTAATGTTGATTCAAACTGTTCATAAAAAAATCATAAAAACTGACAAAATCAAATATCAGACTAAAGGTATATTGTTCTCAACAATGGACATCTTTGAGTACCGGGAGTGTTTATTTTTGAAATTAGCAATTACTGATTTTTGAATATATCTACTTATCAAAACATGGGGGATCGAGAGTGAAAATAACTTCAGAGGACCTCTGATCATAACATTTTTAATATTCCTCATTATGTGTTTTCTTGATGTAATATTTATTTTGTAATAAGTCTACAAAACATTTAATCAATGCTTTTCGTAAAGTTGATGCAATTTTTAAAACGACCCTGCTTAACAGAACACTTATTTTTGTTAGCGCGTTAATTTGTTTTTACAAGATGCCTCCCCGTTGTTGTGTTTACACTTTATATGAGGAAAAGTACAGAGCAACACTATATATTCTGAGACCAGTGTAAAACTAAGGTATATTGTGACACCGGAGGTAACCTTCTGTAAACTGGAAATAATTATGTAAACCTTCGTTTTTCTTATAAACAATGTTAATTTCAAAGGTTTGAAAAAATTATTCGACTGTTCTCTGAACAATTTTTTTTCAATTCTACTAAGTGTGTCACAGTGTCTAAATTCAAATGTAATGGAAATTAATTAACCTTACAATACAGACCCTTATATATGATTGAATGATTAGGTTAACAATTTTACCATAAATCCATAAAATTCAAATGTTATGAAGTGACGTTCATTACTGTTCATGACAGGTTTGATACATACATTATCTGAAATCTTAAATCTTTTTTAACAATTACTTTCGAAATCCATAATTAATCAAAAGGAACTAACTAGTATCCGCCTGACAATGCATTGTGTGGTTATAATTAGCCCAGTAGTCATCACTATGTGTTAACATGAATTATCGGTCATGATTATAAATTAATAACAGTAATGGTATCAATTTTACTGCACCAGATGAAACTGTTTACAAAATTTTTCCTTTTTCGAGATACTAAGGATTTCTACATATATTTCATCAGCTGTTTTGGCAAAACCTTTCGGCATTCCCGGTCCTCAGTTCTCTTCAAATTCGTACTTTATTTGGCTTTTGTAACTTTTCTGTCTCGAGTGTCATTAATGAGTTTTTGTTTACGAAACGCGCGTCTGGCGTACAACATTTTATGCCTGGTATTTATGATTAGTTTATCCTTCCGACAAAATTGTTGCATAGGTTGATTGTGTTTTTAGTCATAATTTCTTGAATGGTACTAATGTTTGTCAAAATCTAACCATCTTTAAGAAGAACAATTCGGTTATACGTCCAGAATATGACATAATGCTGCTACAGCTTCTTGTGAAATACACGAAGCTGTGACACTGTATTTTATTATAAATTCAAAGGCTTTTAGAAAATGTCAAATCGGAAATAAATTCAGGGGACTTTTCGAATTTTAACTAAATCAAATATATTCAATTATGTTTTAAATGTCGAGCCTTTTGTTTATTGCAGCTACTAGACTCAAGTTTAACACCATAGTGGACAGTCAGTTTGTATGCCAATCAGCTGATAATCAATCTGTTTCTACAAAACCTTTGAAAAATATGTCGTGTGGTTCAACAGGAAGACTCTTTAAATATGAAGGTGTTTTTGCAAACACCTCTTTCCTTTTTGGAAAAAAAAGGCCCAATTGGATTTTCTATAAAATTTAACAAAAAGCATTTACCGTCACCATGGTCACAGGATAAAGATAAATATGTTAAATCAATTAGTTTTGAATTTGGATTGGTAGAAGACAGCATTAGTAGGGAAGTATTGTATCCGTCATATTTTTCTGTCAGTGCTTTCAACTGTCAAAATATATTTGGTGTTTGCCTTAAAACAGGGACTGGCAAAGACCTTCAAAGTGAAGCAATATTAAAGAGTGAAACTAATTCCACATTTGTTAAAGGGCAATTTTCAATGAGTTATCGACCTAAGGATTCGACCTTTGTTATTCTAGCTAAATCTGCAAAAGATAACACCATGATCGAGGTACACAGAGCACAGCTTATAGAATTCAAAATTCCATTATGGCCTGTTTTTGCCGCGTATCATTCGGAAGTAATAACTGTTTCAATTACTATACAAACAAATAAAATTGGATTTGATCGACAAACATTGCATCCAAAATTATTCATATCTTACGAAAACAAAACAATATCTAATAAAATGCTCGGTGGCACATATACAAGCAAGAGTTCTGGAAATCCTTTCATTTATACACGTCCTAAAAAATTTGAAATCTCCAATACTTTTCAAACAATGATTGACATTGATTTTGTCGGCTCAAATGATGGTAATACATTTTTTAAGATCGGCCTTCGGGAATATAAAAATAGTAAATTCGAAGAAACTAAACTTTTAGAATGTACCAAGTGTGAAGTTAATTACTTCCTTGGTTTTGTTCGCACGACTGGCTTCTGTCTTTCAGATGATTCTGGTATGAATCGGATTGTTGTAGGAAACCATATAGGCTTACTTTTACATTTCAACAGAAATGGTCGTATTGAACTATACGTACTTAATAATTTTTCGGGGTATAGCTATTATTTTTTTCAGTTTGAGCCATTTCACGAAATATCTCCTGAATTTTATATTGAAAAAGTTAATGCAAAGGATATTGTTATATCTTCCAGCGAAAATACAAGAAATAAACACATGGACTATCATTAGGAAATATTTTATTTATAATTCCAAAAGGAAATATAGATTTAACAAATATGTAGTTTAACATTGAATAACTCTAAATAATAGTACAAAAATTTGTTACAATTTAAAATGAAAAAATGCATTTTAAATTTGAGTGTAGACTAGATATTCACCTGCAAGTAAATAAAAAAAAAATGGAAATCATTTTAAACTTTTGTGTAACTTTGTTTAGTTGAGAGAAGTGTGTAATTACTTTTATCATCTAGTTATAACCAAAAATGATAAAAGCAGCAAATAAAATCTAAGCAGAGAATACCGACATTGAAATTTAATGATTTTTAGGCTCGTTGGCCCTTAAAAATAAGAATGATAGAATATAAGATTAATTCCTAAATCAACAACACATAACTGATTTTTTTTCATGGAAATACGGAAATAATATAAAAAGAGGAGACTGAAAGCCTTTTAAAATGAAACACATAATAATGCGTTAGAGAATTAAATATTTGCAATTAATAAATTTTGTTTATATTTGTATTTATGAAGCTGGTTTCTTATGCAGTTATCTTCTCTAAGTAGGACGTATGGATATCATTCAGTTTTGAAGGGAAATTGTAATGTTTTTGTTGAACCGTCATTTTCTTTTACTTAATTAGATTTGAAAGAACCTACAAGTGGGTGACGATGAAATATAAAAATATGTTTACAAAATTGGCGTTCAAAATGGTCTATTCTGCTGATGTATTCTAACTCATGTTTCATGTTTGTAATGTATCCTCTGTGAATTTAGATGGGAATTATCTTTTCCTGTTACGCATCATTATATAGATATTTATGAGAACTTGATGTCTTCAAAAAGCGTATATGTAGTTGTATCAGTAAAACTTATACTCATGTATTTTTATCGTCTGAGTACAGGTCCTTTTTTAAAGCTTTTAATGTTTATCATTATCTATACACGCATTGCGTATTATTTATATTTTTATTGTGCGGTATTTATCTGTATAAATTTGATATTGGTCATCTATGTATAAATTTATTTATTCGCTTTGAATTCAAACATGAAAATAATGTAAAAAGTAAATTCCAAGCTACACGGAAAATTCAAATCGAAAAGTCCCTTATCAAAAGGCAAAATGGTAAGCTTAAACACATCAACAAATGAAAAAAACCTGTCAAATTCCTGACTTACTACAGACATTTCCTTATGTAGAAAATAGTGGATTAAACCTGCTGGATTTTAAAAAGGGTTTCATGTTTTTCTGCTGATTGATTTTACAGTTTACAAAGTTTGTCCAAAACACTAAGGATTTTCTACACAAGAATCGAGTTCTTCAGCAGTATTGGGCAAAACGTTTAGGAATTTGGGTCTACAATGCTCTTCAACTTTGTACTTTCAAAATGAAAGGATTCTTGTTTTCATGAAATGTATCAATATTGAATTATAAAAAAAATATCATGCTTTCGTCTAATACTTTAAAATGTCTTGCTATGATTGTATATTGATTTTTTGTATAATCTATGCCATGCATAGTATTTTCTTCAATGTCTTATTGATATGTTATTGTATTATGTTGTATTGCATGGTGTGTCTGAATGTACATTAAATTCTATGGAATATTTGAAATAATATTTTAATCTACCAATGGCTTTCTTTACCCTATCATGACATTTCACCGAGTCAGGATTCGCATAGCAGGAGAGACATGCATAGCATTAGACATCTAAACATTTTCAAAAAAACTGAAATTAATGCTTGCATCCTTTGTATAATATATATGCAAATGTGGTATGAATCCACAGTGTTAATGTATGTATGGGTAGTTTTATTAGTCATATTTTCTGAAATAAAAACATAAGATAATGATTTCAAAATGTGTCATACTGGATTTAGAAAAACATAAAAAAAACTTGTCCATAGTGAACATTGCCTAAAATTCTAATCCATCTGACAGGAAAGTAAAGACACCGATGGTTTCTGCTATTGAGTTGATGTAATAACACAAGATTCATTATCCAAGAAATTTCTCGCAACCCTTTCAGCCAAAGTATTATCAATCATAAAATGTTCCCACTGCATGAAACTATATATTTAATTTGTAATTATACCCTTGATAAACTATAGATAAATTCTCATTTTAAATGTATACTTTAAGTTTATTTATCGTTTAAATTTCACCTTTAATTGTGGTTTAATTTGAATTTAATCTATTAATTAAATTCCTACATTTAATTGTGGTTTAAATCATCCTTTAAGCTAGCTTAAATTTAATGTATAAGTAAGTTTAAATGAATTTATATTTGCATAAATTCTTAATTTTAGCAAGAATAGTTCAATTTAGTCTTCATTTTACTTAAAATTTATGTGCATTTAAGCAAATATAAATACCTATTTTCAAAGTTTATTTCAATTTAATCTTCACTATATTAGACATTTAAGAAATTTTAATCAAACATTATATAGATATTTGCTTAAGATTCTATGTATAATGTATACAATATAGATACTATGGGTTTGAATCCATAAAATGTATATACCTTTTCATTCAAGCAGGCGGGTTACTTTGCCTGGTTAATATTCTGTTGAATTCCACATTATGTTTTGTACTTGCAAACATATTGTTATTTAAGGGTAAAAAAGTAGTTTACCGGCCACTTGTCTTGAAACTTAACCATATAAACACACTCTTAGGAACACGAAATGATAAAATGAAAGCAGTACTATATTAAAATACATGTACTTGTTTAGTTTTCTTCCAATATATACCCTGTAATTTATATGTTTTTCTTGCATTTTTTGGAATGATTGTTGTTGTCTTGCTGAAATTTACCACACATCTGCCCTGTTCTTTATACAAATATGCCATCAACATCAACTAGCGTCTTTTTTTTTCTTTGTAAGAAATAATAAGAATAAAACAACAAAGTAAAGTTCTAATTTAATTACTAGCCACAACAGTTATAACTTCATTTTAGAATACATACCAGCTAGATCTGACTGCATTGTAAGCCATTCATCTGAAACAACATAAAACATCTTTTCATTTGAACTTCATTAAATTAATTCTATCAACAAATCACAATATAGAACATGAGTTTTGGAGTTGTCTCTCTTTAATACTTAAATAAATTCGGTTGACATGGCACAGTTGAATATTCTGACAAATTTGTGTGTACTCATCAATAAAACAATTAAAAGAAAAAAATCAGAAATAACCTCGTCAGTATAGTCAGTATAGTTTTCATTAAATAAAAAAGTCCTGTAATCAGTGGGACATTTTTTTTAAAGAAAGACCTGTGTAAAAGCATATTTTATGGAATTACCAATACTGTAAATCAGATATTAACTTTACATGACCTTTCAGCCAATAGAAAAAAACAAGCAAATACAAATATTCAAATGCTTATTATACTTAGATCTTCTTTTCATTTGAAATATCAAGAATGTTTGGAAATTGTGAGAAAAAAAGTCAGCTAAAAGCAATGAATGTGAAGATAAATAAAGATAAGACTGTTTCAGTGAGTAGAATGAAATCTTATTTGTACATTTTGGGAAAATTATTTGATATATATGAACAAAAATCATATTAAAACAATGACATAAATCTCACCATACCAAAATGTTATAACAAACAATTATAAAAAAAGGAGTTACTTCCCCTAGATCAGAGAAGAACAGAACGTCCTTGATATCAAAGCTATGTTTACATGGATTATTTTGAGTTAGGCTATTTGTATTTATCATAAATGAGGTTCTAAATTTGATATCTTATGTAGACAAGACAGATAAAATATGTTACAAATTAATCACTTACAATTCATTTTGTACTATCAAACTTAATGCAGATAAAAGTACATAGCAAATAAATTTTACTGTCATTGATATATATTTTGTTATAACTAGCATATGACACATACAGTCACCCATCAGATTATACTATGAGTATGCATAATACACAGATATTTTCACGCCCCAACATTGTAAATCGCATACAACTCCATAATTGTACTTAAAAAACCTTGCAAATTAAATAATTACATTGAATTAAAAATGTTTGAGTTACTTCCCCTAGATCAGAAGAGTCAAGTATGTCCTTTATCAATTCTACTCTGTTGTTAAAGCTATGTTAACATGTTTTATTTCTAGATGGGATACTTTTATTCATCATAAAGGAGGTTTTGAATTTGAAATCTTATGTAGATAATGGTTGATAAAAATGTGTGATAGCGTAATGAATTACAATACCATTAAGCTAAATTAAGATAAAACTTTTCAAAGAAGATTTATTTGCAAATGCATTTACTTCATTGAAATATGTTTTTAGAACTAACAAATGATACATAGTACACACAAAATTAGTTATACTGTCCATCAAAATAACTATTGTCATAACTTAAAAATAACATAAAATACTATCTTGTTGAATACAAATAATACATGTATATAAGATTTCTGACCTAAAAAATATTTATAATCAGAATAATTTTAAATTACGAATCACCAGTTAATATTATAATTTCAATTTCAACTATGCCTGTAATTGTCATTTAAAATAAAGTAGAAAAATCTAAAACTTATAATTTCATTTATAAATATATACATGTGTATAGCAAATCATTAAAATCATTTATTAACATACACATTTTGACTTATTGATTGAAAGCTGTTGAACTACAGGCAATTTGTCATCTATCTTGAAAGCTATATAATTTCACATTTATAATATCAACTTTACATGTATTCATTCAAACTAGTTTACTCAATGAAAAAATATAAATATCTCCCATCTTTTATACAAAAAAATGTTTATAATTCATCTTATGTATCATGTATGAGTGTATCAAATAAAACTATTTCGTTAAAGTGAAGTTACCTCCCCTATATGACAATAATCGATACTTGTGCAAGAAAAATAATTATTGATAGTAGAAACCTAATTGAATGAATAAATCACCATGTAAATATGTAAGGTACTTTTTTAAATCTTCAAAATGTCCAATTTTCAACCAATTTAGCTGCAAGCAATTTCTTCTTAGCTTCAAAGTGTTTTTCTTGGTACCTGAAATTAATAAATGCATAAATTTAAATATTGAATATAATGCAGGTTATATATGTGAACAAATATAAAGCCAAACATGTATGTTAGTTTTTTTCATGAATGATAATTTTGGTAATACAGATTTGCAGGTAATCTTATATATTAATGCTACTTAATCATATTACGATTAAGTACATGTATGAGTTTGTAAAATACAATTTGGTAAAAATACCAGTAAGTCATGTAGGTATAAAATTAAGACAGTTACTTTATGCATGCCTCTGTTATTTTCTATTTTATTTGAAAAAATGTCTGTTATTTTCTATTATGCCTGGTTTTCTTTTTCTTTTTTTGGTTTTGTTTTATTTGAAATCATAAAATGTCTTTAAGTTTAAACATAAGATATCTATTTGAAATCAAGAATAAAGCACACAAAACATAAAGTTAATATTGGAAAAATAATTTGAAAGATAAATTGAAATAGCAATATTTCAACAACATGCTTACATGTATGGAAGGTATTATGTTTGTTTGCAGTTTGCACTGGAGATGAAATAAAGTTAAACTACTTCAAACACATTTTTTACATATAATTTGCTTTTTATCTAATAAACTAGTAAAGTAGGCTCTTACATAAGTCAGAATAAAGGAATAACATGTACTTTATGTTTCAGTAATATCAAATATTATCTCATTTCATCTTGAATGCACATACACCATAATGGGTCAGTCTTCACACATTTCAATGGATACTGTATTTTTGCACACTTTGAACTTTAATTTTTTTTTGGCATAGTGCATTGCTGAAGAAAAATTGTTTGTTGAAATGTGCAGCTGGTGCGGTAACATTAATAGAAGTAAATATTATTATGTTTAAACAACCTGTTAATGCATTGCACATAGTCATGCTATTATTCAGCCTGTTTAGAATGTATAAGATTTACTTTAAATCTGTTAGATGAGTTTTGATTGATATTTTTTCTATTTATTCATAAACTGTAATTAGCTTTGAAATAGCTTTCAGTATCTGAGGACTCTCAGATCAGTACTTTGTCTTTTGGTATTTTTTGTACTATGTGTTGATCTGTAGGGCCATTTCAAACTGTTTACATATATACTTAATATAACTTTATGCTTTTACACTATCATCCCAGGTAAGGGGTTAGGTTGAGCACTGGCAAACATGTTTAACCTAAATACATTCTGCATTTGCTGGTCCAATGTCAGGAGCATGTAATTCAGTGGTTATTGTTGGTTGCCGTTTGTAAAATATGTTTTCACTTCATCACAAATGAGGTTGTTGCTTTTCTTGCTTGAATTGATTTACATTTTGGCATTTTGGGGATTATACAGCTTAATATATTGTATGAGTAATGCTGACTGTTGAATAATTTAATTTTGGATGTAACGCGTCTTCTGATTGGCTGACATTGTTTTGTTTATCAGCTCATAGACATAATTTTGTCATGTGACCGTGACCTCATCAACGTTTTTTCATGGTTTACTCCGGTTTAAAATGGAATTTTGAATTAAATTATAAGAAATGACTATAATATTTTTTTCTGTCTATTCTAAATAACATAACAAATGTGGTGCACACTTTAAAATAACCTGCTACGAGGGTTATTCAGTGTGCACCACATTTTTGATGTTATTTCCTAAAATGATACACAGTGACCTAGTTGCCCTAATAAATCCACATCATTAGATTTTTAGTATATACAATATCTCCTTATCTTTTTGTTTGAATGACATGTAAAAACTTGCTATCCGAAAAATAAGAAATAAAGGCAACAGTAGTATACCGCTGTTCGAAACTCATAAATCAATAGAGATAAAAACAAATCCGGGTTACAAACTAAAACTGAGGGAAACGCATCAAATATAAGAGGAGAACAACGACACAACAAAAACACAACATTAAAATGTAACACACACAGAAACGAACTACAATTTCGACTCATCAGGAGTAGAAATGCATGTATCTATATGGAACAAAGTTCGGGACCACGGGAAAATTTCGACTCATCCGAAATTTCGACTCAACCGAGTTCGAGACAACGAGAGTTAACTGTATAATATAACAATGGCCATTTTCCTGACTTGGTACAGGACATTTTAAGAAAAAAATGGTGGGTTGAACCTGGTTTTGTGGCATGCCAAACCTCCCGCTTTTATGGCAACGTCAAACACAACACCAAAACGACAACATCACATGACAGGACCACAATACAAATAAATGGGAGAACATATAGGACAAAGAAACACACGAATAATAGCTAACAAAAGGTACTAGGCTTAAAACTCAATACGCCAGACGTGCGTCTCGTCCACACAAGACCAACCAGTGACGCTCAGATGAAAAAAGTTTGATACCAAAACAAGTACAAAGCTGATGAGTACCGAGGACCAAAACTTCAAAAAAGTTCCGCCTAACACGGCCAGGATTTTCTGCCTGGGACAAGAATATCCTTATTATTTAGAATAATTTATAATTTTGCAAACAGTAAATTTTATAAAATGACTATATAATAGATATACCTAGAAAGCCTAGGTTACAATAAAACAAGAGTGCACACGCTGAAATATCTCGCCTTCTTTACTAATCATTGATATTATGTTGATAGTCCTAAATATAAAGCTTTATTACAACTGTCACATAAACTTAACATTAACTAAGAAAACTAAACCTTGACCAATGAACCATGAAAATGAGGTCAAGGTCAGTGGAACCATGCCAGGCAGACATGTACAGCTAACAATTTTTCCATACAAAAAATATAGTTGACCTATTGCTTATAGTATTAAAAAAAAGACCAAAACCCAAAAACTTAACTTTGACCACTGAACCATGAAAATGAGGTCAAGGTCAGATGACACCTGCCAGCTAGACATGTACACCTTACAATCATTCCATACACCAAATATAGTAGACCTATTGCATACAGTATACGAAAAACAGACCAAAACACAAAAACTTAACTTTAACCACTGAACCATGAAAATGAGGTCAAGGTCAGATGACACCTGCCAGTTGGACATGTATACATTACAGTCCTTCCATACACCAAATATACAAGACCTATTGCTTATAGTATCTGAGATATGGACTTGACCAAAAAACTTAACCTTGTTCACTGATCCATGAAATGAGGTCGAGGTCAAGTGAAAACTGTCTGACGGGCATGAGGACCTTGCATGGTACGCACATACCATATATAGTTATCATTTTACTTATAATAAGAGAGAATTTAATATTACAAACATTCTAAAAAAAATTTCAAGTAGTCACTGATCCATGAAAATGAGGTCAAGGACATTGAACATGTGACTGACGGAAACTTCGTTACATGAGGCATTTATATACAAAGTATGAAGCATCCAGGTCTTCCTCCTTCTAAAATATAAAGCTTTTAAGAAGTTAGCTAACGCCGCCGCCATAGCCGCCGCCGCCGGATCACTATCCCTATGTCGAGCTTTCTGCGACAAAAGTCGCACGCTCGACAAAAAACCAATAACAAACTTGGACAATGATAAGATTCATTGATGATTATTTACATATGATTTACATGAAATGATAATGAAAATGATATAAAATGAAAAACTCCCCCTGCCATTTCTATTTATTATTTAGTGACAAAATGGAAAATGACAAAATGTTTTTAATGAATACAGTTTATATTTTCAGACATCATTTCGACAATGAAAAAAGGATATTCTCTAGTTCTTGTTTATACCAATCAATTCAATTAGAGAAATTCATATCCTTTTAATTTCCAAAGTACATCTTACATGAATATGTTCACTTAACAAACAACATCTCCCTTATTCTATTATTTTATCATGCAGAACTTAGTGTGACAAAAAGAACCCGTAAATTTATTAAATAGATAAATTTCATTTTCTTAATATTCACTCAAAAGTATATCATCTATAGGCCAGACATGTATTTAAAACACAAATACACCATATACTATAAAAATTCACTATATCTGTTCGTAAAATACCACTATTTTTTTACATTTTATTTTCATGTAGTTCTTTTTGTCTTGGATGCCATATTTTTTCACTGTACACTGACAACACTTAGTGCTTTTGGCTTGTTGAAATTAAATTGTAAAGCACTACTTTCGACAGAAGTTGAATAAAAAATGTAAATAAAATGCCGACACGAATCACTACAGTTAGAATAAAGTCAACATCACAGATTGATGATAAAAAGTCTTTTTATGTTCATTTCTTCTTCTTTTGTTTACTTCTGTCTATGGATGTGCCAGTTTTCCTTTTGCCACTTTGTAATGATTCAGAAAATGTCAAAATCAATATATATATAACATACAGAGCATTTTTTATTTCAGAGGTCAATGGTAAAATTGTATTTGAGTGAGTAACAAATTTAATTTATATTTTCTATTTCTAGCTGGTATTACAAATACATCAGGGGCTTCAAATGAGTTTAAGCCTTTAAAATCAAATACGGCAATACAATCTGTTCGTTTGTTGCAATGTTGTCAAATGCATGTATTTCCTGTAATGAATCAATATACTATCCACCCCCAATCTCCCAATTTAAAAATGAAAAGCCTTTAACGGGAAAAGGCATATTTAAAAATAAATTATTCGTTTTAAGGATATTTCTCGTAGGTAGCGTAATTGATGATTCCCATCAATAAATGTGTAACTGATGAAAATAAGACTTTAACTTCAGTCATAAAAAAATGTTATGTACTATAGTCAATATTGAGAATATCTGAACTTTCACCTTGTTTTGTTAATATTGATGGTAGAAACAATCAAAGGTTACCAAATTTCACATCATATCTATTCGAATATTTGTCCAGAACAAAACAATTGTGGATGCATGTTTGCAAGATAGATGGTGAAATCAGTATTACCATTGTTTACAATCTATACTTGCAATTGTTATCATTTGTTTATCAAATCATGGAATAAGTATTTAAAGAATGACTAAATACCCTGTCTGAAAAGTTTCTGTCAATCAAAATAATGAAGATTTTACAGAATTAACTCTGAAATAAGATAATTTAAATTTTGTGAACAAATAAACACTTAAATGGTTAAGGTATAACTTGTAAACACCGTAAAATGATACTAGCTGAAGCGCGATTTCTGGTGCGGTATTTTCTTGCTGTGTAAACGGCCCATTGCTGGCCTTAGAAAGTTTTATGCCCATTGGTTGGGTTGTTGTCTCTTTGACACATTCTCCATTTCTATTCTCAAATTTATTATCTGTATGTAGTATTTCTAAAATCACAGTCATTGAATTGTGTTCATTATTTAAAAATTGCAATATTTTATAAGCAAAGATCAGCAAAAATTTCACAATTCACTGTACTAATTTTTCCAACAAATGAAAAGCAAATGAAAAATTCAAAATGGGGAATTATCTATCTGCTCCTTATTAAAATCAATATTTTTAGACGATTTTCCTCCTGTTGTATATGAACCTTGTCTATCCAAAATTAATGGTTCAATTCCCTTTGCTTATTACTTTCATTGTAAATTTTGGGACAAGCCTGCACTACGATGAATTATGAGGTCAAATTCATGACCGAATGAAAAAACATGGCAGACGATTATCAACCACGGCCATATTTATGGGCACCTTACCATTTGATACCTTGTATCATGAGATTTTACCGGAGGCTGATTTATAACGTGCAGTACCCAGTTTGTCCGCATTATTTCCATCCAGAAAATAATTTGTTCGAGAATAATATAGAAAACTGGATATGGATTGGATATATAAAGTACGTGGTGCATGTGTGGGTGTTAGACGCAAGAGTTTTAGAAGAACTGTACGGTACATAACAAGCATTTGGCTTTAAAAAATTGAAATACACGCATTTATATGCCATGTCAAGGGTGTGAAATAGACATTGCTAGTCAATACATCTTGGCAGTACAATCAGTAATAAAAATCAATATAAACAATACAGGACTTGTCTGAGTTATCTGAGAACATCAACCACGATTCTGTCTCTGTTCGGTTGATGCTTGCTTCATTTTTCTACTAGGAAAACCACTAAGAAAAATTTAATATAATTATTGTGTATACATTATCAAAATGTACACTTAAAGATCTTTCTGTTCGACAGAATTGTCAATCACGCAACGTCTTCTAGCAAATTGGCAGTCAGTACAATAGGAATGGAGAGGTGCGTTCTTTAAAAAAGTTACTCGTAGATCATGTCATTTTTAACACTTCGACATTTATTTTTATAGAACTACTACATACTACTAATACCGCCTGTAGTTTACGCTCATTTTTGTATTTCCATTGTCACTTCCATTTGAACAATGTGCGAGAATGTCAACTTCAATTGACAGTAGCCAAAGACTATTTCATAGGAAAGAATGAATATCCTTAATCAATATGTTACTACTGTCTTGGTACAGCTTTACAGTAAATGGGAGACAATATTGCAGCTAAACAAGCTTTCATTGAGACTGAAATTATTTCCGCAACCCTGAATTATTATGGGATGGAAATGACTTTCTCTGATATCCTCCTTGTGACTTTCTTCTTATCTTGAACTGTTACTACAAATATACGTGACTGTTTGGATTAAGCGATGAACTATGCAAGTTACAGTACTAATGTTACTTTTAACATGGTAACGTTTATTTAAAAACAAAATAATTTTCAATACATTGCATTTAATATTTATTACGTCTTGTACATGCCAAACGAATGTTGTCTATGATAGATAACATAAATATATCTTGTAATTTTGTAGAAATAAAAGAAATTACTAGTTTACATAGATTAGAACATTTTCTTTTTTTCTGAACACCTGCATCAAGGTTAACATACATCTTATAAAGTATTAAACACTACTTGCTCATAGTAAAATGGCTTTGACAAAAGAATCAATTTAAAATTTGTTCAGCAGATACCAACGATTTATATGTTCAGACTCAATCAAGTTGATGATACATATATTGGTAAGTTGAGAGACGGAACGAAGAGCAACCGACACTAGGGCATTATAAAGTAAATACCGACATGCATATATGTGTTCATATAAGAAGGTACTTCAGCTTCAATTACCATGACTTTATGTTTTTATATACAATGATTCGAATTGTTTTTCTTCTAAATCCTACCTCGAGAAATAATTCAACTCTTTTTTTAATGATGTTGCATTCAAAGTAGTTTCTATCATGGGTTGAACGAAATGGCTCGATGTTTTCAAAGTAAAATATAGCTTTCTTTTCTAAAGCGTGTCAAACATCTGAAATATTTAAAATTAATTATCATGTACACCCTTTGATATCTGAAGTTTGAAGTATCTCAGTCTAGCTTATTTAAATGATATACCATCATATTAAGGTCGACCATTTCAACATATAGTGCATTTTTATCAATATATGCAATAAATCATATACACATTATATACTTCAGTAGCATTAAACTATAGCATACAGTCTTCGATTAAATCGTTTTCTCAGTTTGACGTCAAGGATGTTTTTTGTATAATTCAGCAAAATCAACAAGACGGTTTGGACAGAGAGATGGAGAACAAACATAGTTCAACATAGGAACTTCTTGGAAAATCACATATGTTTTTATGTTTGAAAGCACTTAACAAATTTAAACTAAACTTTGTTGGAATGGTCCTAAGTTGGTTCTCCTTCAGAATTGTATCTGATGACCCTACCCGTCAACCAAGATAGCCACCGTTGACAAACATATTCAAACAAAGGATCCTACGGAAAAATCATTTCTTGTCTGGAACAGCTTGACCAATTGGAACCAAACTTTGTAGGAATGATCATATGTTGGTCCTCTTTTCAAATTTTAACTGATGACCAAGATTTCTGCAACAGCCAAATATTATAACTTCGTTATATTTCTCATTGCAAAATTCTTCAACTCGAGGACGTTTAATTTAGATTTAGAAGTCTTCCAAAAGATTTGAACTGGAACGTTCTTTATATTTACCTGAACAGGTAATTTAAATGTAAATGCATGCAATACATTGAAGTAATGTTAACTACAATTTCTAAATAAAGATTGTGTGGATCAATAATCCGTGGGTCTTATTCATATTCAATGTTCAATTAAAAGGGCATTTTTTAGTCCGGAAATAATACAGAATTAATGGATATTAAAGGTAATTATTTTTCTACCATTGTTTATTATCTATTACTCGCTTGGTATGTTTATCAAATTTAAAGTTTCAGTTTAGTATTTACGATGAATGAAACAATGACTCGTGAGGAAAAAAGTAATTCTGATCAGCCATTTATCATTCCATTTTTAATTGTGAATATCAATTCAGTTATTAAATTTCGTTTGTCTAGCTATATCAGTATATATGTATATAGAAAAACGAAAGTACCGAAATTGGAAAAAAAACTCATGTCCGATATATATATATATATATAGATAGATTTACTAAAGTAGAACAAAACGTTAGTACATATAAGAGCTGTGCATAATTTGTTTGAAGTTTCTCAACTAATGACGAGATGTTGCTGCACGTAATTCTCAAACCCACGGATAGGCACCTAGCTACACATATTGCAACGCGCAGATGAAAGTTCAATATCATGAAAAGACTCTAAATAACTGTAAGTTGAACTGTTCAAAGCTTGTAAAGCTAAGTATCGCCCTATTTTGAAAGAAAGGAATTCAAACCATTACTCTTTTTTAAGTGTGCCAGATTACTGATTATCTCAATCTGACACAGTTTTATTTACAATTGTAGCCTACTTTGTTATTTGTATGATACAAATTGGCATTTAAGATGGCACGGTAGTAATTAACATTCCGGAATTTAGATTGCTCTTTTGTGTACCATATTTAAGGCAATCTATCTAAGCAGATTAATCGGACAAAAACACAGTATCTACTTGAACATACTTCTTCATGCTGAGGGTTTAATCACGTTCAGAAAAATATGAAGTCATTTTACATACAGCATGTATAAATGAAAATGAATATTTGGGAATTGAAAAGACCTAATAACACTAGTGACCATAGGTTTATAAAGATAGCAAAAAAGTAAAAGGTCATCATCCATATTCAAATTAATTTCTTAATTATATAATGAAAGTTATTCAGTTAGCTGTGTATGTATAATTAATAATTTAGTACACATGGTAAAGTGGCGATTGAAACAAAAAGGCTTAAAGGCCAAATAATAAATAAAGTTGATAAGTTTCATAAAATGTGAGAATGGCTAAAAACTTGTTCAAAGCCAATTGTTTTACATATAGATAAGTATTTTTTTTTCTAAGACTAAAATTCAAATGGATCAACTCCTATGGTTCAAAAGTAAAGACTTCACAAACACGATAAATAGTCCAAGAAAAAGATAACCTAGTAATTTGCAAGATATACATGTTACCCCAGAACTAAGAATAAAAATTTGTTCTTCCAAAATGTAACTGAAAAGGAATATTGGTTAAGTAATTTATTAAATTATTAAAGGGCAATCCCCTCAGATATCATTATAAACTCAAACCATTATATAAATAACACATTACTGAGAGGGTGATAGCGCAAACTTGATCAAGCGTCTCCGTGAAGGGTGATAGAGTATTTGCCATAGGTTAGAGTCGTATTTAATAAAGCGCACACTTGATCAAGCGTCTCCATGAAGGGTAATAGAGTAAATTAACACCCTCGTATCTGGCATTTTGACATGAAGTATAATAAAACCTTTTAAATACTTCTTATCATTATCATAGGACCTATAACTGCCCAATTTAAGGACTCTATGAACAAATAACTGTAAAAACTTAAGCTGCAATATTTATTTTATCAACTTTAAACACTTACTTATAACAACATATTTGTATGTATTAACCATGTTTAAAGAATTTTATATTTTATAATTTAAAGTTGCTGGTTTATTATAAATTCATAAAATATCATAAATGATCATTTCCCCTATGTTTCAGGTAACAAAAACGGTCTTTCGTCGTATTGTAAAAAATGGTGTAGCGGGAGAAATTTGATAAAAAACATCTCTTGATTCTTATTAAAATAAATGTATGGATATTCGAATATCACATTTTGAATATAATTCAGAAATAAACAAAAGCGTATATAATACGCCTATTTATAGATTTAGAAATAAACTTCAAGAACTTTCAAAGCGATTTGGGTTTGTGTGTGTACCGACCGATAAATCAATCAACAATTTGGTGATGTTATGCCGTAAACCCTATACGGACGTCCTTAAGAATGAACATTTTAAATATTCAAGTCCGTATGATCCACAGAGAGTCATATAGTAAACAAACATATTATAACCACATCAAAGCTTAAGACCTCTTCTGAACATTTGGAAGGTCCAAACTATGTATTGGTTACCTAAATTACACCAAAAAAAAACCAGTAAAATATCGTTTCATCTCGGCCCCTAGTATGTGTTCTACAACTAATCTTTCAGTGCTTTTTACTAGTTCTTTAGATTGTTCCAAAGAACCAATCATTAACTTTTGTAATAAAATATATGAAAATAGGTGAATTAACTATTTGTATGGTGTGTTAAATATTCTTTGGATGTTTAAGATAAATTACGTGTTTGATGGTCCTTTTGATTCTGTTGACAGTTTTGACTTTTCAACTCTTTACAATACACTTCAACACATTCTTTTCTTAAAAGTTTTCCTATTTAATTATATGGACGTTTGGTAAATCTGAATGCAAACATATTTGCTGCAACTTATTTAAAGCGTTCTTCCTTATTGAGAAATGTAAGTATGCTAGATATACTTACTTGAGATGTGATGAGATGATTGAAGCTATTAATTTTCACCTTGATAATACTTATGTACGTTTCGGCAACAAAGTTTATCGACAGGTTGTAGGTATTCTCATGGACACTAATTGCAGCCTTCAATAGCAGACTTGTTCTTGTACTGCATGAATCGCAATGGAAAACAGTTTACTTAGTTTATGACCAAATTCAGTAAAGATCCGTCTAAATTTCATTAAATAGATAAATTTAACAATAGTTATCAAAGGTACCAGGGTTATAATTTAGTACGCCAGACGCGAGTTTCGTCTACATAAGACCCATCAGTGACGCTCATATCAAAACAGTTATAAAGTACAAAGGTGAAGAGCATAGATGACCAAAAATTCCAAAAAGTTGTGCCAAGTACGGCTAAGGTAATCTATTCCTGGGATAAGAAAATCCTTAGTTTTTTAAAAAATTCAAAGTTTTGTGAACAGGAAATTTATAAAAACTACCATATAATTGATATTCATGTCAACACCAGAGTGCTGACTACTGGACTGGTGATACCCTCGGGGACTAAAACGTCAACTAGCAGTGACATCGATCCAGGGGTGTAAATAGTTATCAAAGGTACCAGGATTAGTTGAGTACGCCAGACGCGCGTTTCGTCTACATACGACTCATCAGTGACGCTCAGATCAAAATAGTTATGAAGCAAAACAAGTACAAAGGTGAAGAGCATAGAGGACCAAAAATTCCAAAAAATTGTGCTAAATACGGCTAAGGTAATCTATTCCTTAGATTTTTGGAAAATTCAAAGTTTTGTAAACAGGAAATTTATAAAAATGACCATATAATTGATATTCATGTCAACACAGGAGTGCTGACTACAGGGCTGGTGATACCCTCGTGGACGATACCAGCAGTAACAACACTTACCATTACCATTATCTTGATGATCTTTTTCATGAATATTCAAGAATTTTCTAAATATACTGCCGAAATTTCCCCAAAGAAATTAAAAAAAATTAAAGTCATATGAAACTTAAAAAATTATGCATATGTTTTTATAACTAAATAGTTAGTTTTTATTATATGTACAGATACTTTTTTCTAAAGAAAACTCTATATTTTGTCCAAATCTAGAAGAAGTTTACTTTTTTTAACTGTTTGCTTCCAGTAAACAATTCGCCAACATGTTTTCCGTATGCAGCTTGACCTTTTGTCGTAAAAATCCGGTGATCGCAATACGCAAGTGCGAATGGAAAACCAAACGTAAACATCGCTCCGTCATCAAGATAAATTATACCTTATTGTACCCGTTATACACGTGCTTACCTGAATATCAATGCTTCTCTATTGATTGTTTACACACGGGTGACAATCGTTAAACTTCGGCTTCAAAACACGACCATTAATTAGCTGCCATATTTTCACAACAACAATGACCGATTGAAATATTTTTTGACGATCGTACGAAATTTATGCGTTAAAAATGATAAAATCGTGCACAGAAGACTAAGTTTATGATATATGTATGCATTGGTTCAAGAATTGGATTAACATTATTTTTCACCGGTCCTTCGTTTCATATGACTTTAAATAAATCAATTACAAAAGGTAATACATTCCTTTTAGATTTAGATATTTCAGTTTTACAAGGGAAACACTAAAATATTCGACAAAAGGGACGATTTTTCGTTCCCTATTGTACAATTTCCTTTTTTATGGTGATGTTACTTATGGCGTTTATATATCTCAACTCGTTCGCTATGCCCTTGTTTGTTGTGACTGTTTGGAGTTTAATTAACGTAATCTATGTTTTACTGGTAAATTGTTAAGTCGGGGATTTCGTTACCACAAATTACACAAAACCTTTACTTAATTCTTCCATAAGTGTAAAGATTTGGTTTTGAAGTTTGATTATACCCGTAGAAAACGAGGTAGCACATCTTCACTTTAACAGAGACCTAATGAATAAACTTATTCTAAAAGTTTACCAATTCAACACTGTAAATAGATCTTTGAATATTGTTTTATTGGTATGAATACTGATTTTGTTATCAGTAAATTAAAAACAAAGTAAATATTGTTATTATATACATATGCATATTCATGGCTCTAAAACATGTCGATACCTGTATCTTGTAGTCTTAAAAATGCATGACTTTTTTATTAGTTATTATTTGCTTTGAACTAGCTGTCAATAACTGCGAGTACTCTCAGATCTGTACTAAGTGTCATTTTGTTGTTGGGATGTACAAGTACCCGCCGACGTTCACTCTGTGTTTTTGTTAGATGAAACTATATATCTTTGTATCCATCTGATGAGTTACTCAGTTAAGCCTTTTTCAACTGATTTTTATGGTTTGTTCTTATGTTGTACTGAGACACCACTATCCCAGGTTAGAGGAGGGTTGAGCCTGCTTACATGTTTAATCCCGCCATATTCTGTATGTGCATTTCCCAAATCTGAACCCTGTTATTCAGTGGTTGTCGTTTGTTGTTTTGTTACATATTTGATTTTCGTTCATTATTTTGTACATAAATTAGGCCGTCAGTTTTCTCGTTTGGATTGTTTATCATTTATCATTTTGGGGCCTTTTTTAGCTGACTGTCCAGTATAGGCTTTGCTCATTGTTGAAGCCCGTACGGTGACCAACAGTTGTTAATGTCTGTGTCAATTGGTCTCTTGTGAAGAGTTTTCCTGACCTATTTTTGATTTTCTTTCTCGAAAGTAATTTTGAGTAACAACATACATCTTTCGTTTCCAGAAAGAGCTTATGTTTTCAGCTGCAATTAAAAAAGCTCAACATGTTTCACATTGATATGCCTTAAATAGTCAAATTCCATTATGTGGAAATTTATTGTTTCAGATGTTTCATTGTCCCTTTACCATTATATGTGCAAAACCATCGTCGGAACAGAACATTACGTCAAAACTATACGATTAATGAACTCAGTTTGTGATCATTTATCCTGCGACAACTCAACAGTGTATATTACAAGCGGCAGTTTTGGTGAAGGATTGCAGATGCGTGGTAGTGATCTAGATGTTATGTTTGTAATAAAATATATCGAGGTTCACGATAACATAACATCTATTGCGTTTAATCCAAAAACAACATATTTTTCATTGATGACTGAGGATACAAAACCAGGTTACGCTATGTTACGTCTTAAAAGTAGCCCTTGTCCAGTAGTGCGGCAATTGTGTGAAAATGTCAGAGGGGACGATTATCTGTCAAATGACTTATTCAATAAATCTTTTTTAACCGAATTTAGTCCCGTTGTACATGGACCCTGTGTTTCCGATAAACAGGGTGTAACTGACATTGCTTATTGCCTTCGTAGTAAATATTGGGTGACGTCAGCATCACAATGGACTATGCGGTCTAATAATTCGTGGCCAAATGAAAATACAAAGCAGATGATCATTAATCACGGGGTGCTCTTTGTACCAATTGGTTCTAAAGGGTCACCACACGAGAAATTGGAATGGCGAATGTCATTCTCAGTTGGAGAAAAGTTTCTTATTTATACATTTAGTCATACTCAATTACTCTGTTACGCGATGATGAAAATTCTTCTAAAGGATATAATAAATACTGATAGTAGATGTTCAGATCTATTGTGTTCGTATTACATGAAGACAATCCTTTTCTGGATATCAGAAGAATTACAACCTACTTCATGGACACCTGGTAATTTGATAAAGTGTTTTATGAGATGTTTCCATCGGCTGATTTATTGCATGGAGTATTCAGTATGTCCGCATTATTTCATTCCAGAAAATAATTTGTTTGAGAATAAAATAGAAGGATTGGATAGGGATAATTTGATAGATACACTTCGTGTGCTTTTTAGTTATGGATGGCGATGCATCTTATTCTCTAAACAAATATCACATTCTGTTTTGTCATGCAATGTTCAAAATGATCAAAGTTTCTTGCATTATGACGATATAAACATTTTGTTAAAGTCAAACGTCCTAGGCCATGTTGTTACTATGATTGGTAAACACAATAACTTTAATAGAGCTGTTCATAACATACGATCTTGTCTCTCCGAAAAATCAAAATACATTCATGCATATTTCATGTCAGCTGTGTGCAACAAACATTGTCAGTCACTATATATGAGCAGTACAATCAGTAATAAGAATCAATATAACGAATACAACCATTGTCTAAGTTATCTACTAATGAACATCAACCATGATATTGTGTCTGGATGGTTGATGGTTGCTTCGTTTTTATACAAAGCTAAACAACATAAGAAATCTCTTACCATCATTGAGTATGCACTATCAAAATGTACACTTGAAAAAATATTCTACGGAACGAAATTGTCAGTCGTGCAATGGCGTTTTATAAAATGCCACTTAAAACAAAAGCAAGGATTTGTGCGTTCATTAAAATTCGTAATGGCAGATTATGTTGTTTTTGGAACTTTGCAATTTATTCCAATGGAACTACTAATGAGCATAAAGCATTTGTGAAATACCGCCTGTAGTTTACGGTCATTTTTTATCTTTCCTATGTCATTACCATCTGAACAATGTGCGAGAATGTCAAAATTCTCTTAGAGATCTACAAGCGACAATATTCAAAGACTATTTCATAAGAAATGAACCAATATCTAAATCAATATCTTACTACTGTCTTGGTACTGCTCAACAGTTAATGGGAGACAATGAATCAGCCAAGCAAGCTTTCAACGAGACCTTGGAACTGTTACATCCGTATCCATTCTATATTAAGCAATTTAAAAGACTTTCCTTTGTAGCGTCGTTGTGAAAAATACACTAATCTTAAACAATAAGACTTAAGTACTTGATCAAGTTGATGAAAAATAACAGTAACTGTACCAATTTTACTTTTAAATTAGTATGTACTTCTGTTCTATATTTTTAAATTGTATTTCATATTGTTTAACCGCAACATACACAATACGGGTGCAAATTGTTGGTTATGTACAACATATTTTGTGTTTTTGGAAATAAAATAGTGTAATGTGCATAGACTAGTAAAATTGCAGTCTTAGTGAAACCCTGGATTACAGTTGAAAAATATCTTTTAGAAAATTACAATTCCGAAACCTCACAACTTGCTTTGACAATAGTTGACATGTTTACACTGATACCAAAGGTGTATGTCTATATATAATGTCCAAGATATGAAAAATATTATTCTTTATTCTTTATTTTCAAAATTTCTATTGATAAGATTGTTTACCAACTATTTGTTATCTTCTTTAGTATGGCATGACTATAGTATAGTCTGACTATCTGGAAAAAAAACAGATTGAGATTGATATTCAATCTGTAAAAAGTCTCCTCCTTCAAATTATCAAATGGTCGTCCCACATTTTTTTTAGATTTTGAAAGATTTATTATTGTATTGTGCTGTATCTAATGGTGTAACTGAGTGTAAAATAAAATCTTTGGAATATTTGAAATTTAATTTAAACAAATGTATCCTATTTCCTATTGTGGTTTTTTCACCAAGGTCGCATTCGCATAACTGAGAAGTAATGTCTTCAGCCATCATACAATGACTATAATAAGATGTGGTATGATTACTAAATATCCATATCGTTTTGGATCTTGGTTTGTTTGCGTAGTTTTGAAATTTGTATTTGCTGGAATAAAAATGCTAGATTCCACTTTCAAATGCATAATATAGGTTTACAGTTTGGGTTGAGATCCCATTTACCTTATATATGGTTTTGTGTTACTGAACCTTTTTTGAGAAAATAACAGAACTATAAACAAAGGCCATTCATTAGAGAATGCTTTTACCAAGTCAGGAATATCAGAGTTATTTTTCACTTGTTCTGTTAATTGAAAGTGTTTATTTTGTCAGTTTTTATGGACTCCCCCTTTTTTGGTTTGCCTAGTTTAGTATTTTTTTGTATACATTTTTCTCTCTATAATAACCTTCTTTTCAGGTACATTTAGAAACTAAGCAAAAACTGATAAAAGCAATTATTAAAAGGCATCAACAAATAAACTGTTGTCACAGAGATATGTCACGCTTTTTTGTAATTTCGATGATGCAAATGTTAAAAATTAAAATAGCAACTTTTTAGCATGTGAGTTTTGCAAATGTTCAAAGTCAATGAACCATGACTGAAGGTACATAGCTAAACAATCTCCATGGAAATGAGATGTACCAATGCTAATACAACTGTATACCAAATATCATTGACTTGTCATAAGTAGTTCCCTTTAATTAAACCTAAACACAAACTAATACATATAAACTTAGCAAAATTTCAAAGTCAATAAACCATAACTGAGGGGGCAAGGTCAAATAATCTCCATGGTAATGAGATGTGTCAATGCTAATACAACTGTATACCAAATATCATTGACTTATCATAAGTAGTTCCCTTTAAACAAACCTAAACACAAACTTATACATGAAAACTAAGCAAAAATTCAAAGTCAATAGACCATGACTGAGGGGGGCGGGGCCAAATAATCTCCATGGAAATGAGATATGCCAATGCTAATACAACTGCATACCAATTATCATTAACTTACCAGTAGTGGTTCCCGTAACTGACCTAATCACAAACTAATACATGAAAACTAAGCAAAAACTTCAAAGTCAATAAACCATGACTGAGGGGGCGGGGCCAAATAATCTCCATGGAATTGAGATATAACAATGCTTATACAACTGCATACCAATTATCATTAACTTACCACTAATGGTTCCCCATAAACTGACCCAATCACAAACTAATACATTTAAACTAAGCAAAAGTTTCAAAGTCAATAGACCATAACTGAGGGGGCTGGGCCAAATAATCTCCATGGTAATGAGATGTGCCAATACTAATACAACTGCATACCAAATATCTTTGACTTACCACTAGTGGTTCACCATAAACAAGACCTAATCACAAACTAATACACTGTTGCCGCTGCCGCCGGAAACAGCATACCTATGTCTCGCTTTTTGACTCTGTCAAGCGAGACAAAAATACCACAAAGCCAGTCAATATCGCCAATGTCAACCATTGCTTAAAAAATGTTTTGAAAAATGTTGGACTTCATTGCTCAATGTTGATTTGGCTATTCAACTGTTTATATAAGAAAAAACTCAGCTAACTATTTAAGCATAATATTGACTAGTGAACCATAAAATTACGGTAAATGTCACTTGCACCCTTCAGACAAATCAGTCCATACAACAACCATACTTGACCTATTGCTAATAGTATCTGAGAAACAAACCATTTAATTTAAACATTAACCAATGAACCATAAAAATAAGTTCAAGGATATAGGATGGACAATTGAACACAAACATATGTATGAGAACATACATGCAGGTTGGAATAGAAAGGAGAAGAAAGATAACCACATAAATGACTGAACTTGATTTAAAATACACCATTCCTAATGTTCAACAGATGACAAAATATTCACCATAATTTAGTTGCTGCAGTTACAAATAAAATGCTCTGCAGGGTGCAGCTTGATACGACTGCAGAGGTCGAACCCTGAACAGTTGGGGCAAGTATGGACACAACATGCAAGCTTGATACAGCTCTGATTTTGGATTGTGATTAAATAGTTGACACAGCATAGGTTTCTGACACAGAATGAAAGTGGTCTAAGAACTTAAAAATATTAAATTGGACATTTACCTTTTATGGTCCAATATCCAAAATCTAAATACATGGTTAGATTCAGCATATCAAAGAACCCCAAGAATTCAAATTTTGATGAAATCAAATAAAGTTCAATTTTGGACCCTTTAGACCTCAATGTGGACTCATTTGATAACGGGGCCCAAATATCAAAAATCTAAATACATGGTTAGATTCAACATATCAAAGAACCCCATATATTCATTTTTTGTTGAAATCAAACAAAGTTTAATTCTGGACCCTGATTTGGACCAACTTGAAAACTGGGCATATAATCAAAAATCTTAGTACATGTTCAGATACAGCATATCAAAGAACCCCAAGAATTCAATTTTTGTTAAAATCAAAGAAAGTTTAATTTTGGACCCTTTGGACCTTAATGTAGACCAATTTGAAAACAGGACCAAAAATTAAGAATCTAAATACATGGTTAGATTTGGCATCTCAATGAACCCCAATAATTCAATTTTTGATGAAATCAAACAAAGTTTAATTTTGGACCCTTTTGGCCCTTAATTCCTAAACTGTTGGGACCAAAACTCCCAAAATCAATCCCAACCTTCCTTTTGTGGTCATACACCTTGAGTTTAAATTTCATAGATTTCTATTTACTTATACTAAAGTTATTGTGCAAAACCAAATGTCTTCGGACGACGACGATGTAATACCAATATAAGATCGCAAAAAATTTGTTTGCAGTCGTATAAAAAAACACTGTAAAACACAGACATTGTTAAGATTTATTGATGATTATTTACATATGATTTACATTTAATGATGATGAAAATGATACAAAATGGAAAACACACTCTGTCATTACGATTTTTCCATGAAGAAGAACTGATTTATGACAAAATGATTTACTAATGAATGTTTTTAATGAATACAGTTTATAGCAGATATTATTCAACAACAACAAAAAATCTATTATCTTGGTCTGGTGAATGTGTTCACTAAACTTACATAATCTCCTTTATCCTACTATTTTATTATAAAGACCTTAGTGTGATAAAATAACATGTAATTATATTTAACAGGTACCTTTCGGTTTCATTAAATTAACGCAAAAGTATATCATAGGCCAGACATGTATTTAAAAACACTATCAATAGTGTATGATCAAATATTGTATATTCTTTAAAAATTCACTATGTTTGTTCCTAAAATACTATAATTTTGATACATTTTATTAGCATTTCGTTCTTTTTGCCAAGGATGCCATTTTTGTTCACACTACAATCTTTGACAACACTTAGTACTTTTGGTTTGTTGGAATTAATTTGTAAAGCACTACTTTCAACAGAAGTTGAATAAAAAATGTTAATAAAATGCCGACAAGAATCACAACAGTTAGAATACAGTCAACATCACAGATTGATGATAAAAAGTCTTTTTATGTTCATTTCTTCTTCTTCTGTTTACTTCTGTCTAATGATGTGTCAGCTTTCCTTTTGCCACTCTGTAAAAAATTCAGATAATGTCAAAATCAATATATATATATATCAGATAGAAAAACGTACAGAGCATTTTTAATTTCAGTAATCAATGCTAAAAATATAAATGAGTGGGCAACATATTTTTATTTATATTTCATTTCCAGCTGGTATTACAAATACATCAGGAGCTTCATTGTGCCTTTGAAATCGAAGACAGCAATAATTTCTTTTTTTTTTTGCGTCGGGTTTTGTCAAATACATGTATTTCCTGTAAATGAATCAATAACGTCTCCTATTTCCCCCCATTAAAATATTAAGAGGAAAAGACATTTAATAAAGAGCTGTGCCATGAGAACATGATACGCCCTTCGATTTTTCAAAGAATAAAGTTCGATAACTCCTCAATGTCGTATCAGAAATTTATAAAAAACTAAAGGGAGATTATTTTACTACATATAATCCATTCACCTAAGTTTCATGAAAACTGCTCAAAGCACTTTTTTATGAATAAAATCCGATAAATCACAAACGTAAAATCTAAAATTTATAAAAATCAAAAGGGAGCTTAAGTCATTAGATATAAACAATTCACCAAAGTTTCATGCAAATTGGTTAAAGGGTTTATGAGTTATTGTCCGACGGACAGACAGACAACAGTATACCATAAAACGTCCCGTAAAAGGGTGTAATGCTACATGTTTGTGCTAGTAAATATTGAGAACTTACACAAATGACTTGACCAAGAAAACATTGATAAAATTTCATTGTATATATTAACCTTTGGTGTTCCAGATCTTGGTGCCTTCTTCTTTCTTTCTGCTTTTTCTTTTTCCTCTAGTTCCATGTTTTCTCTCTCTATCAATGTGATCAGAGTGTTACATCTTCTTTGTAATTCCTACAAAATTTGAGTCAATGTTAAATCTCAAAATGAAGTAACAGCTCAAAATAATAAATGTTCTTCTAGTTAGAAAATAAACCTAAATTTTGCAAGACTGAAAATATTTATGACAGCACATCTTCTGTTTATCTTTATGAATTTACAGACTCAACCATTGGTCAATGAGAACCAAACAAATGTTGATGAGGCCATGAAAAAAATGATTGTTGTTTTCCACTTATCCCACCAGATCTGTTTTTACCCTGTGAGTCAACTATGTTTTTTTTAAAGATTGGTGAGCTTAAACTAGGTTTAAAACTAAACCTTCTCCCCTGTTTACAGTCTACACCAAATGAGATAAAACCATCCACAGTGAAAACTACTGACAAATTCTCTTGACTTAAGAAAGACACATGCACTAGGGATTTTGAGCGTTCATGCATCTCCCTTGTCTACCAGGAAACTTAAAATAGGTGCATTCTATATAAACTCACCATAGCTGTTCTGGACTTGATAAACCAATCAAATCTGAATTGTGGAGCTTGTCTGACAGCTGTTCGTAACTCATCGTAGACATTTTCTTTATCGAATCCTAACTTGTGTAACATACATATAAGGAATCGGTCTTCCTCTTCTGTGTAGTTCTTGCCTTTGTTTGTACCATACTGTATCCTGAGTTGATGGAATGGTGCTCTATATCTTGCTAACTGTAGATAGAAATGTTCATTGTGAGATGCATTTACTCTATTACTTTTAATTAGAGTTAGAAATAGTGGTAAAGGGGTTAAGATGATGATTTAATTAACATTGTATGTGTAGTAGGTGTGGATCTAAAATTTTAGAATGCAAATGCTAGGTTATAGTGGATTTCAATGAAAGAGAGTTATGACAACAATGAACAAGTGTACAATTTTTAATGTTGTACTGACTATATCTTTATTGAAAACTTATTTCAAAATCAAGTCAGAATATGGAATGAAGTACTATATTGTCAACACTCAGACCATTATTGTCTACAATTATATATCACAAGAGTGGACACGCTGAAATGTCTCGCCTTCTTTACTAATCATTGATATCATGTTGATAGTCCTAAATATAAGGCTTTATTACAACTGTCACATAAACTTAACATTAACCAAGTAAACTAAACATTGACCAATGAACCATGAAAATGAGGTCAAGGTCAGATGAACCATGCTAGGCAGGCATGTACAGCTAACAATTCTCCCATACAAGAAATATAGTTGACCTATTGCTTATAGTATGAAAAACAGGCCAAAACACAAAAACTTAACACTGAGCAATGAACCTTGAAAATGAGGTCAAGGTAAAAACAAAACCTGCGTGACTGACAAATAGATCATAAAATATTTCCATACACCAAATATAGTTGAACTATTGCATATAGTATAAGAAAAAAAGACCAAAACTCAAAAACTTAACTTTGACCACTGAATCATGAAAATGAGGTCAAGGTCAGATGACACCTGCCAGCTAGACATGTACACCTTACAATCATTCCATACACCAAATATAGTTGAACTATTGCATACAGTATAAGAAAAACAGACCAAAACACAATAAAATGCTTCGCTGGGGCGCAGCTTGATACGACCGCAGAGGTCGAACCCTGAACAGTTGGGGCAAGTATGGACACAACATTCAAGCTTGATACAGCTCTGAATTTGGATTGTTATTAAATATTTGACACAGCATAGGTTTCTGACACAGAAAGAATGTGGTCTAAGAACTTGAATTTTTTTAATTTACCTATTATGGTCCAATGTCCAAAATCAAAATACATGGTTAGATTCAGCATATCAAAGAACCCCATATATTCAATTTTTGTTAAAATCAAACAAAGTTTAATTTTGGACCCCAACTTGGACAAACTTGAAAACTGGGCCCATAATCAAAAATCTAAACACATGTTTAGATTCAGCATATCAAAGAACCCCAAGAATTCAATTTTTGCTAAAATCAAACTAAGTTTAATTTTGGACCCTTTAGACCTTAATGTAGACCAATTTAAAAAACGGGACTTAAAATTAAAAATCTAAATACACGGTTAGATTTGGAATATCAAAGAACCCCAATAATTCAATTTTTGATGAAATCAAACAAAGTTTAATTTTGGACCCTTTTGACCTGAATATGAACAAATTTGATAGCGGGGCCCACAAATAAAAAATCTAAATTCATGGTTAGATTCAGCATATCAAAGAACCCCATATATTCAATTTTTGTTGAAATCAAAAAAAAGTTTAATTTTGGACCCCAACTTGGACCAACTTGAAAACTGGGCCCATAATCAAAAATCTAAACACATGTTTAGATTCAGCATATCAAAGAACCCCAAGAATTCAATTTTTGTTAAAATCAAACTAAGTTTAATTTTGGACCCTTTGGACCTCAATGAAGACGAATTTAAAAAACGGGACCCAAATTAAAAATCTAAAAACACGGTTAGATTCGGCATATCAAACAGTCAGGGGCATTACTTAAATAAGTAACAATTAAAATTACCTATACAAGTAATGTTGAAAACGAGGCTATTTTAAATATTACTTATATAAGTAACTTTTCTGAATATTATTTTTATAGGTGTCTAATTATACAGATTTTAGTAGCTTTAACAAATTTTCACAGTCATCTGGTTATTTTTCCCATGAAATATAAAATATAATCCTTCTGAAACACTAATTAACTTTCTGACGCACTTATCTTTCATACTGACGCTTCTGGGTCAAAGATTAGTCTCATGGGACTATTAAATTATCATTTTCCTCCAAAATCTTGAAGATAGACTGATATAAATAGATAGATACTTGTGATTTAATTAAGACTTGAAGTTATTTATAACTTGTAACCAAAATCAATTACATATGTTCCTTCAATAAGTGTTATTACTATTTTTTTCAAAAATGTATAAAATAACTTATTCAAGTAATATTTTTGTCATTATTTTTAAAGTAACCCTTTATCTCTATACTCCTCTCAAATCTAATAAATTCTTTATTTTATGATATAAAATGATGTAAAAATTCATGAAAACTACATTTAGTCTATGCTTCTATTGAAATTTAAAATAACTCTATTAAGTAATTTTATTATTTTTAAAAACAAAAATTACTTATATAAGTAACTTAAAAAAATAACTTGTTTAAGTAACGCCCCTGACTGATCAAAGAACCCCAATAATTCAATTTTCGATGAAATCAACCAAAGTTTAATTTTGGACCCTTTTGACCTCAATATGAACCAATTTGATAGCGGGGCCTACAAATAAAAAATCTAAATACATGGTTAGATTCAGCATATCAAAGAACCTCATATATTCAATTTTTGTTGAAATCAAACAAAGTTTAATTTTGGACCCCAATTTGGACCAACTTGAAAACTGGGCCCATAATCAAAAATCTAAACACATGTTTAGATTCAGCAAATCAAAGAACCCCAAGAATTCAATTTTTGTCAAAATCAAACTAAGTTTAATTTTGGACCCTTTGGACCTCAATGTAGACCAATTTAAAAAACAGGACCCAAAATTAAAAATCTAAATACACGGTTAGATTTGGAATATCAAAGAACCCCAATAATTCAATTTTAGATGAAATCAAACAAAGTTTAATTTTGGACCCTTTTGACCTCAATATGAACCAATTAGATAACAGGGTCCACAAATAAAAAATCTAAATACATGGTTAGATTCAGCATATCAAAGAACCCCATATATTCAATTTTTGTTGAAATCAAACAAAGTTTAATTTTGGACCCCAATTTGGACCAACTTGAAAACTGGGCCAAAAATCAAAAATCTAAATACATGTTTAGATTCAGCATATCAAAGAACCTCATATATTCAATTTTTGCTAAAATCAAACAAAGTTTAATTTTGGACCCTTTGGACATTAATGTAGACCAATTTGAAAACTGGACCAAAAATTAAAAATCTAAATACACTGTTAGATTCGGCATAACAAATAAATAAATGTGATCAAAGATTTTACAAATCTAATGCGCCATACTGTGCAATTAAAGATTACTTCTTGAAATTTTTCAATATTTGAAATTTGAAAAAAAAAATAATATTTGAAGAATAATTCTTTTTAATTTCTGAAATCTGAAATGAGAAAAAATTGGCCCCCCACAATTTCTTTTTATCTCCCCCCCCCCTTTTTCCCCCCAAAAAATTCTTTCCCTCAAGATATGGTCATAATCTCAATTCAAATTTCCAATGGAGTTGGCAACCATAATTACCCATTTAAATTTACCATAGTGCTAACTTAATCTATTTTATAATAGAATTAATAAAAATATAGTGTCAAATCTTTCATATGGATTTTTTTGTAAAAAAAAAAGATGAAAACATTTGCAGATATTTTTACTGGTCTTCCTTTATAAATATGCATTTCTTTAAACATAATTTAAAAGCAGTGTAAGGGAAGTAACCAAAACGTTGTATTTGGATTACCTCCCTTACACTGTTTTAGATTATCTTTATTGTTCATTAACCATTACTTTATACATAATTTAAAAGCAGTGTAAGGGAGATAATTTCAATGATGTATTTGATTTATCTCCCTTACACTGCTTTAAATTATGTTTTGTACTAAAGTATTTGTCCATTAACCAGGACAACCTTGTTTTTCCCCCTTTTTTGCCCCTTATTCCTAAACGGTTTGAGCCATAACCCCCCAAAGCAAATCCTAACCATCCCTTTGTGGTATGGAAACTTGTAGTATAATTTCAGAGAGATCCATACACCGTTCCACAGTTATTGTCTGGAAACTAGAAAATGCTCATTTTTGGCCCCTTTTTGGCCCCTAATTCCTTAACTGTTGGTACCATAACCCCCAAAATCAATCCCAACCTTCCTTTTGTGGTATTTAACCTTATGGTCAAATTTCAAAAAGATCCATTCACTTAAACTAAAGTTAGAGTGCGAAAACCAATATGTATTCGGATGACGACGCCGGACGACGACGACGACGACGACGACGACGACGCCAACGTCATACCAATATACGACCACAAAACTTTTTTGCGGTCGTATAAAAACTTAACTGTAACCACTGAACCATGAAAATGAGGTCAAGGTCAGATGACACCTGCCAGCTAGACATGTACACCTTACAGTCCTTCCATACACCAAATATAGTAGACCTATTGCATACAGTATAAGAAAAACAGACCAAAACACAAAAACTTAACTATAACCACTGAACCATGAAAATGAGGTCAAGGTCAGATGACACCTGCCAGCTAGACAAGTACACCTTACAGTCCTTCCATTCACCAAATATAGTAGACCTATTGCAAACAGTATAAGAAAAACAGACCAAAACACAAAAACTTAACTATAACCACTGAACCATGAAAATGAGGTCAAGGTCAGATGACACCTGCCAGCTAGACATGTACACCTTACAGTCCTTCCATACACCAAATATAGTAGACCTATTGCATACAGTATAAGAAAAACAGACCAAAACACAAAAACTTAACTATAACCACTGAACCATGAAAATGAGGTCAAGGTCAGATGACACCTGCCAGCTAGACATGTACACCTTACAGTCCTTCCATACACCAAATATAGTAGACCTATTGCATACAGTATAAGAAAAACAGACCAAAACACAAAAACTTAACTATAACCACTGAACCATGAAAATGAGGTCAAGGTCAGATGACACCTGCCAGTTGGACATGTACACCTTACAGTCCTTCCATACACCAAGTATAGAAGACCTATTGCTTATAGTATCTGATATATGGACTTGACCACGAAAACTTAACCTTGTTCACTGATCCATGAAATGAGGTCGAGGTCAGGTGAAAACTGTCTGACGGGCATGAGGACCTTGCAAGGTACGCACATATTAAATATAGTTATCCTATTATTCATAATAAGAGAGAAATTAACATTACAAAAAATCTTAACTTTTTTTTCAAGTAGTCACTGAACCATGAAAATGAGGTCAAGGATATTGGACATGTGACTGATGGAAACTTCGTAACATGAGGCATCCATATACAAAGTATGAAGCATCCAGACCTTCCACCCTCTAAAATATAAAGCTTTTAAGAAGTTAGCTAACGCCGCCGCCGGATCACTATCCCTATGTCGAGCTTTCTGCGACAAAAGTCGCAGGCTCGACAAAAATGAAAAGTTTAATGCATATTTTGAGTGTAATAAATTTCTCTGGACAGTTAAACAGGTTTCTACGATTTTTCCTACTATTAGTCCAGAACAAAAAAATTTAAATTCTCTTTAAATTATGAATTGACTGCAATTTTGATTATGGTCTCTAGACACCCTTGGTATGGCCTGGAATATTGCGTAATCCATAAAAAAAAATTTTATTTAAAAAAAAATTATATTTGTCCACCATTTTGGTTATGGTCTCTAGACACCCTACAGACACAGCCCCATTCTGGTTTACATTCATATATTTACCTTACAATCCAATGCTCTTTTTATACTGATACGTCTCTGTATTTTAGATTCTCCTCTCTCAATCTGCGCCATAATCTTCTCAATATCTTGTAACTCGTTACATCTTTCCCAGAACACTCGGGCATACTCCATTACCTAAAAGAGATAAAGAAGGCGTTAGTCTTACAAGGGCAGCCTACAATCTGTTATTATTAAAATTTTACGTACAAATGTTGGAGTTCATGTTTTGGTATGTAGGTGCATAACTTCCAGTTAGAAACAGCCATTTTTTAAGATACTGTGGATTCATTATTATTCGTTGGATACTACTTTTCATGGATTTCGTGGTTACAGATGGAACCACAAATTTTAATGTTCAATGCATAACAAATTTTCTACAAGGTTGTATGCAGACTTTTGCAAAACCACGAAATCAAATATCCACGAAAATGCATGTTTTCCTCAATCAACAAAAATTGGTACCCACGAAAATAAATGAATCCACAGTAAGTGAGACCTGGACAGCAACAGAAGTAATCCTTGTATGTGGCTTTGGCAATGTATTGCTATACAATGTTACAACAAGTAGAATTTCAGCAACTACTCACTAATTATACCCCCACTTTAAAAATTCTTCTAAACAGGAAGTTGATTGATTGATTGGTGTTCAACGCCACTTTCAACACTATTGTGCTATTTCATGGCAGTCAGTTTTTATTGGTGGAGGAAGCCGGAGTGCCCAGAAAGAACAATCGACCTTCTGTAGGAAAACTGACACTTCTAGTCAATAAAGATTGGAGTCGAATGCACCTGCCCCATGTGGGATTCAAACTCACAACCTCAGTGTTGACTGGCTAGTGATACAGTAGTTCGATGACTTAGATCACTCAGATACTCGGCCACAGAGGCCCCTGAAGAGCAATGGAAAAAATAAGTATGTTCAATTGAAGCCCAACAACAAATTTCAGTGGAGCATTTATATATTACTATTAGGTAAAAAGGGAAGTTGAAGATTGATGAATTCCGAAACTGCATCACATAGTTTAAGAATGTTGACATGAAGCCTGATGGGAAATTTCAGGGAGTTCCTAGTTGTAGTTCCTGAGAAAAATGTTAAAGAGTAGTAAAACAGCATATCCCCTCCTTCAGAGCAAGGGGATAAATATGACAAGTAATTTATATACTGTAAATTCAGAAATTATTATGTGCATCTATTATTGAAATTTTAAGAATGAACAATTTGAGATTAATTATTGCACTTTCAGTAAAAGATACATACAGATAAATGCATAAGGTATCCAAAAAACAAGTTCTTATTGTCTAGATATTCCTGCAGTCACATTTTCTTATCAATAATAAAGTGCTGCACCAAGAGGGCCTGATAAGGCTGTTGCTTTTTCAAAGCATAAAGTTCCACAACTCCTAAACTTCATATCAGAAATTTATAAACAAAAAAACTATAGGGAAGTTATTAAAGTCACCAAAGTTTCATGAAAACTGCTCAAAGCACTTTTGAGTTTTTGTCAGAAAACTGGATAATCCCCACTTTTTTTTAATGTATTCATTTGATCATCAATCTCAAAATGCCAGATCAAAGAAGGATAATTATCCAGCCCTGTAAATTCTTAGTTGAAAATTAAATATCCTACCTCCTCCGCAGTTTTTCCTTCCACATCTCTTGATATACTGTCCAAGTCATCTCTTCCATACTTTTCATTGGCCTTAATAAACTGGTTAAAGTCTCTCTTACTCCAATTAGTAAAGCCCTTCAAAAATTAAAATATATACAGATGAATAAAATTTAAAATACCACATGGAAACGAAATTTTATGAAGTTATGTAAAAGAACTTATTCACTTAGATTGTAAAATTTGGCTTATAATTATTTTTTTCTATTACCTCATTCGAAAATATTATATTTGATTAGTTACTGTAAATTCAGAAATTATTGCGATGTTTTTATTAGTGCGAAAGGGTTATAATCGCAATAATTTAAAATCGCATTTTGAAATTTTTTATATGAATTCAACAGGATTTTTCTCAATATCGCAAAAATAAAAAACGCATTTTAGTCCAAAATGACAAAATCACAATAATAAATGCACGCAATAATTTCTGAATTTACAGTACTATGCATTTATATTTTCAATTTCTTAATGTCCATCAATTCCAGAGTTAGTTGTTAATTTCTGTGTTGTGTGGTCTCTTGTGGAGAGTTGTCTCATTGGCAATCAAACCACGTTGTTTTATTTTTATATTAAACAAAACATTGAAATATCTATTTAGTTTAAGATGATGTTGCAAGTTAGATAATAAATATGTTATTACTATTGTAATTGTGTACAATTTCTAAGTAATATTCAATCAAACATATTTGTTTTTCAAACAGGGAACCAGCCTATGATGGAAACTAAGTTGTTTTATCTAAATTTTTTATTTGACAGTGTTGTTGGATTGTTGTCTCATTGAAATATATCATATGAATATATCGAAAATATTTATAATTAACAAGAATTGTTAAATAATTGCTTGCTATGCAGAATGGACGTTGCTCAAAGTTGAAGACTGAACAGTGACCTATATTTTTTGACATCTACATCATTAGGTGGATAGCTGTATCAATTGATTAATTGCCAATCATACCACATCTCCTTATCTTATATGCATATATATTATATAGTTTTCGCACAACCACAGGTCCAAAAGCCCAGACTTGTAAAAATGCTGTCAGGTCTGTAAAAATCATCTCTACAGGCTAATAGAATTTAACTAAAATTTTCGAAAAAATTCAAATATGGGCCTGTAGATTCAAGTTTATCATGAAGATTGTAATATATCTAGAACAGAATGGGTAGAAAGCCGATCAAGTTGTGTGTTAACTATGGAAGGGTTCAAATTCCTGTGAACACAAAAATGACTTTGACATCTCTAATCACAACAAATATTACATAATAAATAATAATTATTAAATGATCAAACCTGTTGTAACAAATCTTCCTTTTCAGCAGTCTCTTCCTCCGTCAGAACATCAGAATTGTCTATTTTACCCTGTTCCTCTTTCCTTACTCTCTCAGCATCAGAGCCTAAATCTGGATTCTTTGGTACCTGTTAAAGAAATATTTGAAATGATAATAGTCTATATGAAACAAACCTACCCCTTTGATATTCAAAGGATTTCTAAAAAAAAATGGACTTCTTTAAAACATCAGTTTTGATTTTTTTTTTATTGCTGGGAAATGTATTTACAACCTATTGCATTTGAGGCAGGCACCTTGCCAAGATTATTACTAAAATTAGATACCTCACACTAATTTCTCAGCATATGTATTTTAAATCAAATTAAAATTTGTCAAAAATCAAAGGTACTCTTTACATAAATCTAGTTAAAGCAAAACAAATGAGAGAAAGTTGAATTTCTTAACATTCTTGAAATTTTACAAATAAATAATGTTTAAAGTATGATAGGTAAATAAATGAAAAATTCTGATTATAAAAGATTCAAATACACAAAAGAAAGTCACCTATGTGGATTTTAGCCATATCAGCTATTAATATATAAAATTTAGCTATCCTGTCAAATTTCTTTGCACAAGGAAACCTGCCTTTGTATCTTTATTTTAATATATATTGTTTCACTTCTACTGGTTTAATGATAGTCTAGTTTTTAAAATGGATAGTTGTATTACTCTCAAAATGCTATGTATTTATACTTACCCTATAACTAATGGATTTACGGAAAAAGTATATTTCTTGATCCAACAGTTCAAACAATCGTGGAGGGAAGAACTGGAAGTCCTGTACATTTGGTTGTTTGGGTGGTCTAGGAGCCTGGAAAAGTGAAAGTATGATGTAAACTTTGTTAGCATATTTACAGTTTGAAAGTAAACATCAAGTGATAAAAAGTTCAGGGACAAAACAAATCTAACCCTGACACCAAGGACCAATTCTCTTTACACACATGCTCAAATCACTATAAAATGAATTGGAGAATAGGATATTAAAAAAATATAAACTCAAAGAAATAAAAAGTCTTAAATTATTTTTCTGTTATTATTTTGCAGCTTCAATATGCATATATACTACACATCTCCTCGACTATATCACTGAATGAACACTATTCCTTCATCTGTTTGTTATTTACATATACCAAATGATGTAGAAGTTTGCAAATATAGGTCACTGTTTGACCTTCAACAATCAGCAATGAAAAACAGCATAGCAAAATCAGATTGTATGCATATATGTTTATTATTTAAAAAAAAAAACCCTGGCTACTGACAATTAACGGCAACAAGGGTAGCAAAGTTATGTAGAAACAAGATTGCCTACCCTTTTTGTAGAAATGGTAATGTCAATATTATCATATAGGGAAAAACCCAAACATAATTTTAAATGAAAAATGAAATAGACCATGAACAATGCCAAAGGTGCTAAAGTTCATTAAATTTTTTATTGAAATGTACACATTACGAAGAATTGGAAATACAGAAGTTCATGGATGAACAGACACAATGATCACTATATACCACCAGCCTCACAAAGTATGAGTTGATAAATAATAATATAGAATAATGTGGCTATTCAGCCAGTATCCAATTTTAAATAAGAATGTGTGTAAATAATACACAAAGCCTAGCTTACATTTCCTAGTTCTGTTAACCCTGGAATCTTAGCTGAAACCCTAGTTTGACATATTTTTTTTTTTATTTATTTTACATTATGATGAACATGTATAATAGGTTTCCAGTTAATATGACCACAACTTAATGGTTACCAACCTTTACCCTAAACTATAAAATTATCCTGGAGGCTGGATAGAAGGATGAGAAACTGACGTACAGACACAATGCCCCACTTCTATTGTAATGATATCAAATCAATATTTACTAATTCTAACTTACCTTTGGTGCTTTAGGTTCACTGACACGTAGTGCCTCCCTAAAATAGGCATCTACAGCATAGTTGGCTTTCCTCTCACGTTTCGGTGGCTCGATCCACATCCCCATTCCACCTTTACCGTGCTTGTCTCGATAATCTTCACCTTCGAACTGATACACACTGTTATCTCCCGTGTCTAGAGTAAAGCCTCTTAAACTGCTCTCTCCAAGCTTGTCTAATTTCTGTTTGATTTCTTCTGTCTAAAAAGGCAATATTTTCCAGTTAATTGTTTTATAGATGACAGATTCTAATTTGAAGAGGCCCAAGTGAGGTTTGGTAATAAAAGTATTTTAAAAAAAGATGCTAAATACTGAATTCAGAACCCAAAATAAAAGCTTAAAATGTCATTTTTCTGTTGTTTAATTCTGCAATACGTTATCCAGCAAATTTTCACGAATATTTAATTTTGCATTCAGCACTTGAGAGTGGATTTGCCTCAGTTATTTCCCTATTGAATATTCTACTTGAAGTATTCCTTTCAGAGGAGATGATTTTTTTTTCAGGTTATTCCACTACTAGCGAAAAAATCAATAGCTCACAAAGGTGTAATGCTTTACAATATGCAGTCATTTTAAGACTTATTTCAAGTTTAATAATAAATTTCATAGACTCGATCTGTTGTATAATATTTTGTTATTCACTTTTATTTGTCATTCTCCACTCTGGCCATTGTAAGGTTTTCTGTTTCCACCGAAAACAAGAAAATATTGGCTTCATGAATAATTATCCAATGAAAAGTGGTATTTCAACACCCTTTTTGCACAGTGTAAACAAGAATGTAAAAAGCTGAATAAAAATGACTTTGATCACTGGTTTTTGTTATAAAACAGTTTATTTCATTTGTGTTAAATGTATGAAAGTGTAAAATCTAAATATCTTAGGGTCATAAATTTGAAAGGGCGAGCTTTACAGCATGTGGGAAAATTGTTTTATAGTTTTTAATTTATAAAGCAAACAGTTTAAACAGAGAACTTTCAGAGGAAGAGATAAAAGACATAAAAAGTATTAATTTTCAAATAATTAAGATTTTCAGTCACCATAATTTAATATATATAACTTTCAGAGGAAGAGATAAAAGACATAAAAAGCATTAATTTTCAAATAATCAAGATTTTCAGTCACCATAATTTAATATATACTTTTTGCAGTCTGAATATTTGGTATATTTAGCGGAAAACATTTATAATAGAGAACTTTGAAAGGATGAGATTAAAAACATTAAAAATCTTATTTCTAAAAATACCTTTTTTTCAGATTCTTCCATTATTCTATCAATGTCATCATCTGTAATTTCTGATTCTTTAGAGGCAAAAACATGACTGGCTCCATGTCTGATCATGTTCAGCACTTCATCCTTCCCAAGTTTAGCAGAAGCACTATCCTGCAATCTCCCTGATTAATGATAAAAAAAAATGGATCAACATCTCAAATGGCAGTGTTGCTCATAATATTTCTTGTCTTTAATAACAAAGGGGCAATGGTCTATCCTTAACATTTACATATATGAAAATATAAAATAGTAAAAATGGGTATAACTATTTACAAACAACCCCACAACGGAAGGTGTACCACCCAACAGGTTTTCAAACTTTAGGTCAAGTTCTATTTGATTTTTGATTTTTTTGATTTTTTTGTGTTTTTAACACCACTTTTAACCACCGCTTTTGGGCTATTTCGTGGCCGCCAGTTTTTATTGGTGGTGGAAGCTGGAGTGCCCGGAGAAAACCACTGACCTTCGATAGGAAAACTGACAATCCTAGTCAATAAAGATTGGAGTCAAGTGCACCCGCACGAGCGGGGTTCGAACTCAAAACCTCAGTGTTGACTGGCTAGTGATAACAGTAGTAAATACTTAGACCACTCGGCCACCGAGGCCCCAGGTCAAGTTCTAAAGATCTGAGTTAAAAAAACGCAAAAAATGGTAAAAGTGAGGAGTAGGAAATGACCTATTGGATGAAGGGTTGTCTCATTGGCAATCATACCACATCTTCTTATTGATAATTCACCTGATTTGTAGTGTAGTTTTATAGTACAGTCAATGCTCTCAGAACTGACCATCTGGAAATAATTATGTCTTAATGTTTTCACTTATTCTAACTAAAATATCTATTTACCTTGCTGAATAACAACATTATCAAGTCTCAGTTTCATCTCAGCTCTCTCTACAATTCTTTCTTCCACAGAGTTTTCTACGATAAATCTAAAAACTCTGACTTGTTTCATCTGTCCAATACGATGGGCTCTGTCCTAAAAAAAACCAGTGAATCATTACATTAAAATGCTTCCTTGAAAATTACTAGCAAACTTAATTAAGGTTTAACACATATTAATCACTAGACAATAAATCCAATTCATCTGAAAACATTTTGATAAAAAAAAAGAATGTGTCCACAGTACACGGATGCCCCACTCGCACTATCATTTTTATGTTCAGTGGACCGTGAAATTGGGGTAAAAACTCTAATTTGGTATTTAAATTAGAAAGATCATGTCATAGGGAACATGTGTACTTAGTTTCAAGTAACTACATCAAAAACTACCTTGACCAAAAACTTTTAACCTGAAGCGGGACAGACGGACGGATGAACGGACGAACGGACAGATGAACGGACGCACAGACCAGAAAACATAATACCCCTCTACTATCGTAGGTGGGGCATAAAAATCAGATAATGGTAGTAATCATTCTCATTATTGGATCTTTTAAGGAATCTTCCACAATTAAGAAATGGTAGTGGTAGTATAATATCCACAAAATGTTATGTATGAAGCTATAATCACTAGCAATTTAAAAAAAAAAATAACTACTGCTCACTAATGATACCCCTGCCCCGCTTAAAGTATAAGGTAAACAGGAAGTTTTTGAGTGATGAATCTGAAAATGCATCACATGGTACAGCTGACTCGTATAAACAGTGAAACCAAATTTCAAAAATCCTTGTAATGTAGTTCCTGAGAAAGATGTGACAAAAAATATTCATAGAGGTGAAGCAGTATACCCCACTTTTTAGGTGGTACCAAACACCTCAACTAAAAGTAATTTGGCTCGCTAAATTTTCATAAAATTTTGAAAAAAAATATAAAAATTTCAAATAGCTTGAACCACACACTTTATCAGAAAATTTTAAATGGATATATAGGCATATTAGTAGTATGATAAACACTAATCTTGATCATTGAGAAGCTTAAGATTTTCTTAACAATAATACGTGATTAAAACGTTCACATGATATTTGCAGAGTTATCTCCCTGTAGTGTTTTGTACCGTCTTAAAGGAACAACCCTAAATGTAAATACAAGAAAGTATCCATTTAAAATAAATTGTATTTACCATAGCCTGTAGATCTACTTGTGGATTCCAATCCGAGTCATATATGACAACTATATCTGCAGTGGCCAGATTAATACCTAATCCACCAGCTCTTGTACTCAACATAAAGACAAACTTTGAACTTCCTGGTGCATTAAATTCGTTTATAGAGTTCTACAAATATATATATATAGAAAAATGGTTGTTTTATAATACTAATAAAAAATTGATTTAATTTAAGTAAAGAAATGTATTTATAGAGCACATGTAATACAGATCTTCAAACAAGAAATCCAGTTGCAAACATAACGCATATTCAGGACGAGAACATGTTAATGTCATATGAGTATTAACCCTGCTTTGTACTAGACTGACACGCTGAGTCAGATTTTAGACGTGCTAGATCACAAGTTAACAGTCCCCAGGAAGATATGGCACCCTATCCAGACATATTATTCTGACTCAGATCCAGTCTTTCCTCTTACTCCTTAATACTGTGCGCTTAGCTGACAAAGCAGCAAAAACCAATTTTAAAGTCTATGGTTTGACACAGTTGGGATTTCAACCCACGACTTACCATACTCCAGGCAGCAAACAAGCTACCATGAAACCACAGATTTTGTTGTTCACTAATGATATCCACACTAAGTATTCAAAAAATAGGCACTCATAAGCAATGGATGTGAAAACACATCACACAATATAGCATGCTTACATAAAAGTTGCAATAAAATTACATAATCCTTTATCAAAATCCTGTGAAAAATAGGATGAAAATATCACAGCTACCCACCCCATCGTTTTTATATCAATTCACAAAAAAGCGCAACAGTTTTTCTTGATTTCTTACTCATAGTATTACAGCAGAAAAATAAGTTTTGGATCAAACATATAAAATGTCAAACTATTTTTACCGTTCTTTCATCATGAGGAGTACTTCCGTCCAGTCTACAGTAATCATATCCCTGCCAGAAACAGTAATCTTCTAATATATCTAACTGTCTCGTCATTTGACTGAAGATCAGTACTCGAGATCCTGAAATACAATAGAGATACAAATTCAGTTTTTTCTAGGCCCCAAAAAAATATGCATGTTAATGGTTTTCTTACCAAATATATCAAATCTGTACGTCAGAACTTTTTATTTGTAATGGGAACCATATTTATAGATTATTGTTGGTCATCTCAACGAGATTGATTTTCTCATTGAGCCTTAACGACCAAAAGTGAGAAAAGCAATGGAGCTGAGATGACCCAATGATAATGTGTTTATAGCTATTTTACCTATGACTACATTGTTAATTTCAGTGACAACAGCACCTGCATCCTTAGTTTCTAGCCATTATTTTTCATATCACTCAACTGGCTGAGAAAGGAAACTATCAGTCAGTAAAATCAAAGGAAAATTTCGTAAAATAGCTATAACTAAAATAACGTTGTTTTTACAAAGTTTGGCTACAGTCAGATGTAATCCATTGTTCTCCCAAGGGCCTTAAAGCACTATGTTACCCTGGTGCTATATTTTCTACCATGTTGCTATCTTGAATGATTATATTATAGAATATATAGGGGTCATGGTGCTATATTTTGGGAAAACAAATGCTACATTAACATCCATGGTGCTTTTTAACAAGAGTGCACACGCTGAAATGTCTCGCCTTCTTTACTAATCATTGATATGATGATAGTCCTAAATATAAAGCTTTACTACAACTATCACATAAACTAAACATGATCCAAGAAAATGAGGTCAAGGTCATATAAACCAAACAAGAAATACATGTACACCTTACAATCATTTAATACACGAAATATAGTTGACCTATTGCTTATAATTTCTAAGGAACAGACTTATCCAAGCAAACTAAACATTGACCAATGAACCATGAAAATGAGGTCAAGGTCAGATGAACCATGCCAGGCAGACATGTACAGCTTACAATTCTTCCATACAACAAATATAGTTGATCTATTGCTTATAGTTTAAGAAAAACAGACCAAAACACAAAAACTTTACACTGAGCAATGAACCGTAAAATGAGGTCAAGGTCAAATAAAACCTGCGAGACAGACATGTACATCATAAAATATTTCCATACACCATATATAGTTGACCTATTGCATATAGTATTAGAAAAAAAGATCAAAACCTATAAAACTTAACTTTGACCACTGAACCATAAAAATGAGGTCAAGGTCAGATGACACCTGCCATCTAGACATGTACACCTTACAATCATTCCATACACCAAATATAGTAGACCTATTGCATACAGTATAAAAAAACAGACCAAAACACAAAAACTTAACTATGACCACTGAACCATGAAAATGAGGTCAAGGTCAGATGACACCTGCCAGTTGGACATGTACACCTTACAGTCCTTCCATACACCGAATATACTAGACCTATTGCTTATAGTATCTGAGATATGGAATTGACAACCAAAACTTAACCTTGTTCACTGATCCATGAAATGAGGTTGAGGTCAAGTGAAAACTGTCTGACGGGCATGAGGACCTTGCAAGGTATGCACATACCAAATATAGTTATCCTATTACTCATAATAAGAGAGATATTAACATTACAAAAAATATTAACTTTTTTTTCAAGTAGTCACTGAACCATGAAAATGAGGTCAAGGACAATGGACATGTGAAAGACAGAAACTTCGTAACATGAACATCTATATACAAAGTATGAAGCATCCAGGTCTTCTACCTTCTAAAATATAAAGCTTTTAAGAAGTAAGCTAACGCCGCCGCCGTATCACTATCCCTATGTCATGCTTTCTGCGACAAAAGTCGCAGGCTCGGCAAAAATTCTGTCATAGAACACATTTTTTACCATTTCTGTCAGGTATCTTGATGAAATAAGTAAGAAGTTGCAATAAACAATATATTGAAGAATAGACATTTCTTAAATAAGGGGTGGTGTTAAAACAGTGGGTTTGTGCACTAAAAAATAATCTGTAGTTTCTTGTAGCTGTCTATATCATACCATTTTCCTTCAGCCTGGGCAACAATTTGTGTAAGATGACCATTTTACCGCTGTTTTCTACTAAGTGCATGTCAGTTGTGTAGGGTGGACCTGGAAAAAATAAAAAATAAACATTTATGCCATACTGAAAAACAATGTAAACATCAAAATACTATTATAAAGCTGATAAAAATTTATTTGATTATTACGATAATAACAACGTTAACTGCTCTACCCCTATTTTTGTTATTTTACCTGCATGTATTAAGTCTATAGATAGATAGATAGATTTGTTCACATATTGTTGCCAATTTAATTGAATTTCATGTGACTGTCATACAAGTGAGAAATTTAGCTAGCTATAAAACCAGGTTTAATCAATTATTTTTTACTTAAAGAAATGCCTGTACCAATTCACGAATATAAGTTGATTTCCATTTGTTTGATGTGTTTGAGCTTTAGATTTTGCCATATGATAAGGGAATTTCTAATTTAGATTTTCCTTGGAGTTCTGTATTTTTTGTTATTTTACTGTTCGAAGAACATGGATGCTCTAAACTCACCTCCACACCCTCCAATCGCAGAAAAAAATCAGACTAGCTTTACTTTAATTGATTGTTGGTTGCTTAACGTCCAGTGGCAAATATTTCATGCATATTCAGGACGAAAACAAATTAACAATAAATACAATAGGTAGGTTCTGTAATAGGGGCTTCCAGGATTAAGGTCGGAGAAATTTAGACTGCCACGGGAAATGAGGGTATATTGGATAGGGACAGAAATTTAGCCTTGCAACAGGTCACCTACGGACCCCTCAAAGAGTTGTTGCAAGGGTTCTTAACGTGCAAAGAGCGTGGCACTCTCTTTACACGAGGCATCGGATTTAACGTCCCCATTCTGACCGGATGTGACTGCAAATTTGTACATCTCGCACAGCCAAACGGACGCCCCACTTAAGCAAGGGTTTTACTGCCTGTCCGAGGAAGACCAATGGTGACCATACTTCTATTCCCCAGTCACCCTTGGGGGGAGCTTTACTTTGAAAATATATTCTAACCTGGTTGCTTAGATATGGGGTCAATAATAATAGAGCCTAAGCATATAATGTAGATGATGAATTTGTTGTGTTAAATAACACTAATGAATTAATTTCAAGAGAAGTCAAGCAGTCCATCTGAATCCTCATAATTGATTTGTGTGGTATAATTTCTGTCTCAATGAGGTATAAGGCCAAATTAAAATATACATGTATGTATGGTTCAAATTCCATCCTAAAAATGAATAGTGTCGGTAGGTCTGCAATTTCTTAAATTAAAAAAAATATAATTTTAAATTGTCAAAATCCTGGAAAAAATTGTGTGTTCACAAAGTCCAAATCTGGTATTTTGGTATGAGGAAACCACCATAACAACTCAGGTATGTCCCTATTAAACATACATAGAACATATACCCAGGGAGGCACTTGGAAAATGAGACAACAATCTAAAGAGGCAATTTTTAAATATGCTTACATTTTCATTGTACAAAACTCTCATTTCTGGGCCTTGTATAGCTAACTATGCAGTATGGGCTTTGCTCATTGTTGAAGACCGTATGGTGACCTATAGTTGTACATTTCTGTGTCAATTGGTCTCTTGTGGAGAGTTGTCTCATTTGCAATCATACCACAACTTCTTTTTTATATCTCATCCATAGATGAGATTTGAAAAAAAGTCCCTTCCAAGGGTCCCACATCATATGGTCTTATCAAACAACATTCAGATCAAAATTTAAATAGTAAGTAAAAAATCAAACCTGGTTCAGCTCCATCAAACAGGTATGGATGATTACAGCACTTTCTCAGCTGCATAAGTATGTTGAGTAATCTCATCTTGTCAGACTTCCCTGCTCCGTTCACAACATCTATGTCCTTCATCAAAATTTTGGTGTACCTGAAAATTTGAATTGGATGCATATATATATAGATATAGGAAGATGTGGTATGAGTGCCAATGAGACAACTCTCCATCCAAGTCAAACTTTATAAAAGTAAACCATTATAGGTCACAGTACGGTCTTCAACACGGAGCCTTAGCTCACACCGATAAATGTTTACAATTATATGGATCCACATGCTGAATTTTCTGATCGGTTGACGACCCCAAATGTAATTTTATGATAAAAGGCTATGTTAAAATCGCAGTAAAATGTTTAAACGCTGATTTAAAGAAAAATCTTGATAAATAATGATTTGAAACATAAAGAGACAAATAGTGTCTGAAAACATAATCATAATAATCAATGCATTTTTATTGGAATTGATTATTTTTTTTATATAAAATCAGATTAACCTCAGCTTGTTGCCTCTGTCAATATAAAAATTCTTATAAATACATCCTTTTACCCCTTTTTCTTTAAAAAGTTATTCATTGTACATTTTTCAAAACAAAATAGTCACAAGATGTCACAATATAAATATTACTTCAGAAATGAATTTGACTTTTAAACTATCTATTTAAACTAGAGGATTATAAGAGAGTGGTGTGGTTGCATTCAAGGCGTGGATGTCAAATGACAAACTGGAAACTTTGACAACCTTCTGTTCAGCATCAATTAGCAAGATTTTTTAATAATTGTTTGTTTTTATCTTAAAATTCAATCAGAATAAACCGTTACCATGCAGGTTCCTTCTTTTGCCAAGCTTGGAAAAATTTTCAGTTTTCAAAATGGTGTTATCACAAGGGGTTGATTCATTATCAAACACAGAATATAATATATAATTTATCAACAAGTCTGAGCTATTTCTGATGGTATACTGGTGGAGTTTTTATTCCCTTATGGTATCACCAGCCCAGTAGTCAGCACTTCTGTGTTGACATGATCATTGATATGGTCATAATTATAAATTAACTGTTTACAAAACTTTGAATTTTTTAAATACTAAGGCTTTTCTACCTCAGAAATAGATTACCTTAGCTGTATTTGGCAAAGCTTTAAGGATTTTTTGGTCCTCAATGCTCTTCAACTTCGTACTTAATTTGGCTTTTTTTTAACAATTTTTTTATTCTAGCGTCACTGATGAGTCTTTCGTAGAACAAACACGCATCTGGCTCAAATACAAAATTCCAATCCTGGTATCTATGATGAGTTTTTATACTATGAAAATTAATGATCGAGGGGACAGAATTTTTGAGTTGAAAATATAGGAATGCTAGGAAAATGCCTTTTTTTGGTGACCTTTTTCTGACACAATAACGACACTATTTACATAAGTAAATTCAACTGATTTTGAAAGCTGAAAGGATGAAAGACTTTAAACTAGTGCCACCTTTTATGCCACCCAAAACATTATAAGCACGCAATACATACTACATGAGGATCACCAAATCATAAACACTATTATCTAATGAATATCTGATGCAAATGAGCTTAACTTGTCTTAAAAGAAATGCAAACACATGACAGACAACATATGCTTAATGTTGATAACCAAAAATTAAAGCCAGTAAATATGAAATTACCATTCTCTCTGCATTTTACTAAGTCCGATAAATACTTTTGTTTCTTTCTTGGGAAGTAATTTTTTCTCAACATCAGACTTTATTCTTCTCAATAAAAATGGTCTCAAAACCTGCAAACAAAAAATAGGTATTGACTTGTTATGACAGGCAACTTTAAAACAGATGAAACTTCTAAAGCCCCAAAAAAATGATTTTTTTATTATCATACATGAAAGTTTCAAAAGATTTATTACGTTTGAAAAAAGTACAAGAGATAATTATATGGTGGTATTTATGAAAGTGTTAAAATCGATTTTTTAGTTTAAAATTTAAATCACACAATGATATTTTTCACGTATTTAAAATATTTCTTTGTTTGAAAAATAAAAGTATGCACTGATTCATTTCACCTTCATTATTTTTATTGCATAACAGTTTTAAACTTAGTACACATATTTCAAATAATTGTGATTATAATAGGACCGACAATTTGTTGAAAGTTCCCCAATTTCACAAAAAATATTATTACTAAGATTAAGCAATTTCCCCTAAAAATAGTTTTCATATCTGATCTTACTTCATGTAAACGTGATACTAATTCATTGTCTCCACCCAGACAGTCTTTAGCACAGAACCAAGAATCAAAATCATCTGCTGAATTGAAAACATCAGGCAACAGGAAGTTCAACAAGGCCCATAACTCATGTAAATTATTCTGTAGAGGTGTTCCTGTCAACAGTAGTCTGTTTGCTGATTTAAATTCTCTCACAATCTCTGACAGCTGAAATGGAAACAGTCATAAAATGATGCATCGTGGGACACTACTGTTTTAAAAATATAATTAGTCCAGATGCAATTCATGAGGAGGTTGACACAGAAATTCAACTTGAGTAATGAGTACAAAAGTTGAATTTCTGTATGGGCTCATTATACGCTGATGTGTTTTTAATTTGAATGCAAAGTTTATTATAAAATTGTGATGCATCATGGGATACTAGTTGAAAAACCAATATGATTGGTCCAGATGTAATTTCTGTGTTTGCTCACAATGGTGATGTGTTTTTGACCACTTATTCCAAAAATAAGGATATGATGGCCTGCGGCTGTTGTCTGCTTTTTGGTCGGGTTGTTGTCTCTTTGACATATTCCCCATTTCCATTCTCAATTTTATAAGAACAAGTACATCATATTTATCAGAAAGAGAATTTCAACATGAGACTCTGAGGAGGTTACTCATATGTTTTACTGCCTCTGAAATCAATCTTATCAGAAGCAAAAAATAAAGTTAAATATTTAGTCATTTCTTTGTAATTTCCATCCCTGAGCACACTGTCTAAATTGTACAGCTAATAAAGTTGAAGATGTGCATCACTTTTTAATTGAATGCTCATTATATAATAATTTGAGAGATGAACTCTTTCAGTACAATTTTAGCACTTGTCAGAACTTTTATAATTTAGATGATTCTTCCGAATTTGTACTATTATGGAACAAATTTGTAAGGGTTCCGCGGAACCCAGTGTCTCGCCTACTTTTGCTGTTAATCGCAGGCTAAACAAAAATGAGAGAAAAATTAATAAAAATATTCCTCTTGATACTATCTTTTAATTGTAAGAAGCTTCTGTCCAAGTTTGGTAAAAATCTAGGATAGTTTATGAATCTAATAAATGTTTTAAAAACTTAAACTGCAGACTCTATGTGATGGTAACTGGAAGAAAAACAAAGTCCATTTATAAGTAAAATAAGGAAAAACAGGTACAAAATTTCCTTCTAGATACTAGCTTTTGATCTTAAACAAGCTTCTGTCCAAGTTTAGTACAAATCCAGGATAGTTTAAGAAAGTTATTAAATTATAACGACAGACTGTAGGATCGCTATTTCTCGCTTTTTTGACAATAGTCGAAGGCTCAACAAAAATTGGTGATTTTATTGGTAGTTCTTTTGACTTAAGAAGAACAGGTTTTGATACTGTTATTTAATATCAATGTGTTTGTTGTTTAAAATTTTAATTATGTTTTGGCTCTGATTCTGACTGAGGCTTATTTTGATATAATGATATATATTTTATATTGTAATGTCTTAAGTGTTGACTTAATTACTTCAATCATTGTCCTTGATTTATATACTCTTTATGGGCACTGTAATTATGAAAATAAAATATTCTTATTCTTCATGGAAATTTGGATGAAATAGGCCATAACCCAGGGTAGGAAACTCACTGGAAATGTCTACCAGACCACCGGGCTGGCTGCATAAAATAATTACCTGTCCTGATCAAAATTTACCAGCCCTGAAAATTAATGCAATAAAAATCAAACCCATTTTCCTTCAAGATTCTAAATTATGTTTTTGTGTTTTGAGATGTTCTAATGACTAGAAGTATTATTAGATAAACTTGAGGATATTTTGTAATGAAAATGACTTATGACTGCTTTTGTAAATACACACTGCAACAAGACTTACAAGTGCACATTTAAGCAGACACTGCTAAGCCTAATGACCATTTGTTCAGAAGCAAGGTGTGGTTTAATTTTTAGAATTTGGGGTGGGCACTGGGGGTGTTAGTTTGTCTTCAGTGTAATTCAGCATGCCTTTGTTTGTTGTACCTTTGTTCCACAAAATTACTTTTAAGCAAATAAAAATAAAATTTTGGTTTCATTTATAATTTTATTGCTCCTCAATTTCACAATATTTGAAACTCAACCACTCGAACTCCGTTTTCCAACCAGGAACAATTGTCCGCTTCCTCTTAGACTGATCGTACAATTTATTTTTTCCTGTTGAGTCCACAGCAGTTCGCTTTTTCGGCGACGAAAGGCCCAAGTACTGTCGTAAAGACATGAGTTTACCAAAACAAATTTGTACTTTCGATTTCCTCTAATATTTATTTTTTATTTAAAAAACGCGATCGCGATTGGACGATTTGATACCAACTAGCCAATGAGTGCGGATCTTACAAACAACAGGTATCACCATGTTCCCTACAGAAATCGCGTGGAAACACGTGGTAGTAAAAGGTTAATTGGCAGTCATGATTCTTACGTGCTGTTATGAATGGGGTAATACTGAGAACTCATTCCAAAAATAGAAAAAGGTAATCCCAACCACCTGCAAAAAATAGACCGTCCACCGGACTGTTGAAATTTAATTTTTGACCGCCCGATCGTAAAATAGGCCGTCTCGGGCGGTCGGGCGGGCTATAATTTCCAACTCTGCATAACCATACCTTTGATTTTTCATTTTTAATCCTGTGAGCTTCATCAATCACTATATATCGCCAGTTGAATTTTTTAAACACTGATTTTTCTCTGATACACATTTCATATGACGTAATACACACGTCCCATTCTCCTGGCATCATAACATCTCTGATGAATACACTCTAAAAATAGAAATTATGTCAACATACACATATACTGTGAATTTGTTATTGTGTTTAATTTCTTAATTTTTTTTTTGGGGGGGGGGGATAGGGATGTTTATCAAACTACAAATTACCTATAGAAGCTGATCAAACAATAAATCAACTTTCCAATTCTTCGACAACCAAAAACACTTTACCACAAAGAAAATAAAAATTGGTAATGTGTCCATGGACACAGATGATGCCCCCTGCTTGCGTATAACATTATAAAGAGACATAACTCAAGAACAGTTAAAGTGACCCTACTCAAATTTTGGTGGATGCAGATGAAAATATGAATTTAAACATAACTTTGTTAAATGTTCAACAAATTTTACAATTTTCTACAGAAATATATATGCTTTGAAATAAACCATGAAATGTAATATCCACGAAAATGCAAGTTTTCCTTAATCCCTAAAAATTGGTACCCATGAAAATAAATAAAACTTAATAATCCATACCCTTTCATCTTGGTTTCCAGTCAGACAGACTGCTGTCATTGATGGACACCATCGTTTGAATTCCGCCATCCAATTGGACAGTGTAGATTTAGGAACTATAACTAAATGTGGAGATGGTGTGTGTCTATAATGCTTCATGTATCCTAGCAATGATATAGTCTGTAGTGTTTTTCCTAGACCCTGAAAAAGTTAAAACAAATCATTAACTCCTTTTCACCAATATTAAATAGTTTAGTACATACAAAGAGATTATTTCATGAAGAGCAAAGCGAAATCTGTGCCTCACCTGCAAATAATTATTGTCAGTAATAAAAGTTAAAAAAGGTTGACTGCGAAAAAATAATTGAATTTATCAGTAATATATAGCGGAAAATTTTTTAAAAAAGTTAATTTATTCCTACTGATGCTATTTCTACATCATGAATATTACTTTCGCCCCAGATTGTATGCAGAGTTAATTCCTGCAGGGGTTCAAATCAATAGAGTTCATAAGTCCCGGACCTTTTTATTCATAGAGGGAATTTAGTTTTTGAAATCCAAAAGTCCTGAGCAGGTCCACTCCTGCGAGTATTTTAACATCAGTTTCATCACTTTCCGAGGTGGACTTTTGATTTGATAAACCTCTAAAAGTCTTGGACTTTTTATCACCAATATCAATGTTCAACCCATCCTGGTATTCAAGTGATCACTATAATAAAAGAGGTGGCAAAATTTGATTTATTATCCTGCAGCTCTTTTAACCAACAATCATACAACTAAAATTATATAGAGAATATCATATGGCTTTTTCCATATCACATCTGTATCAACCCGAGACACCAATATAATCCCAAGAGCTCTGCTCGAGGGATTATATTGGTTGAGGGTTGATATGGTGTGTTATATTGAAAAAGCCATATCATATACACTTTATTATATACATATACCTCACGTAGATGTGTTTTATGTGACATGACGTCATACAGATAAGGGGGGTTGAAATGACGTCATACAGATTAGAGGTTTAACATGACGTCATACAGATTAGGGGTTTGATAAAGCATTTGCAACAGTGACTGCAATCGATGACGTGACGTCATACAGATAAAAGGTGTGATTAAGCCTTTGCAACCGTGCTGATATCGATATCATCACGGGTGGCTGATACAGCACGCTTGCCAATAATTGTATTACACATACAATTTATCTGTATTCACTACTAAGTATATAATAAATATAAATAATAATGAAATGTCTACTAGATTTTATAAGCTATTGAAATAGAGTCTTGCTGAAGTTTTACTTCTATGAAAAAAATTAGTGATCGGCATAAACAACTTCCACCTACCATTTCATCAGCTAATATACCATTTATACCATGTTCATATAATGAAATCATCCAGTTCAGACCTCTTATTTGGTAGTCTCTCATCTCACCTGCTTTAATGTCTGAAAAAATAAACACCCTATGATAAATATTTTATAAACTGTTGATTCCATATTTAACTTTATTCCTTATACCTATCAATTAGATTACCCATAATTCCTTCTTCAAATTGCTTACAAGATGGATGTTCCCTATTTGCATATTCATTATATACCTATCAATTTGATTACCCATAATTCCTTCTTCAAATAGCTTACATGATGGAGATTCACTATTTGCATATATATTGAGGGTTGAGATCTCACAAAACATGTTTAACCTCACTGCCTTTTTGTGCATGTTCCAAGTCAGGAGCCTCTAGCTATAGCCTTAGTAAGTCTTGAATGGTTTTTTAATTTCGGTTCAGTTATATGTTTTTGAGTTTAGTGTGGAGCCCATTTTTTGCTGAACTAGTACACATTTTTGATTAGGGGCCAACTGAAACCCTGCTTCCATGTGCAAGAGCTTTCTTGCTGTGTTCTACTCTTAGATCTGGTTGTTATATCTATGCAAGGTTGGGCGGTAAATACCACCCCCGGTATTTACCAGTGGTATTTACCGGTATTTACCGCCCCGGTCAATACTCCTCAAGTGGTCAATACTGGCAAATACTGGACAATTGAAATTTTCATGGTTCTTTTGACAGATTTTACTATCAATGTTAGTTAAATCTTAGTTGATAGGGGAAATTATTTTAACTTTATTCATATGGCATGATTCAGTTTATAAAAAGGATTGATATTGGTATGTTTTATCAACTATTAGCATGAATAATGACTTATTCAGTTCTTATGGGTAATGATATAACATAGTTTAGGTATGGATATAAAATTGCTATATCAGTTATTTCAACATGTATAAAATATGTATATTTTTTTTCTTGAAAAGGTTTGATTTTAACAGGTACATTTGTAAATAGAATTACAGGTGACTAGATTATCAGGGCATTACCTATTATATGGCAAGCAGGTGTCAAAAGTTTATTCAATATTACAACTGTCCCCTAATAAATGTTGACATAACAGGAAAAAAGTCATAAAAGTTATTTTTGAAGACTGTTTAAAACAATTATTTTATTCCTGACTATTCAACTGCATGATAAATATCTTCTAAAACCAAATACAGAAAATGGAAATTTTGAAGGATCTATACTTTGGCTGCTGTTTTTATTTTTCTTTAATTTTATTCTAATAATCACTGTCCATGATGTGTTCATGTAAAATTTCAATTTATATAAGAAAAGATAACATTAAAAAAGTCTAATTTTGACTTGAAAACTTTCATGACTAACAGTTATTGAATGTAGGGCTAAATATCACAGGACAGAAAGTCACAATGCAATTTTGAAAGAACTGTTTTTTTGAATAAGAAAAGACTAATTTTTAAGACATTGTTTTATTACATTTGATGAAATTACTGTTAAGAAAACAAGCTGTCATAGTCTTTTTCTTGACTGGTTTCATGGTACCAAGAAATATCCTTTGTAGTATTAATATTTAATAAATCTTCATTTAACCATGTTCATTATCAATCTCATAAACATTACAATGAATTCATTTCAAGAATTTTCCCTTACATATTCAAAAACTTGTTAACTAATATTAATTGTGACTTTTTGTCCTTTACAATGTAGTAAATAAGTGACTTTCTGTCCTGTGAATATATTTGTCCATTTACCCTGTAGTTGACCAGGTAGGGACTGTATTTAATAGTAATATCTTATCAAAATTTCAATTGACCAGTATTTGCCAGTATTGACCAGTATTTGCCAGTATTTCCCAGTATTTACCGGTATTTACCGCCGGCCTGGTCAATACTAGTATTGACCGCTTTTTTGCCAACCTTGTATCTATGACACATTCCTTGCTTCTATTCTCAATTTTAATCATTATACCTATCAATTAGATTACCCGCAACTCCTTATTCAAACTACTTACATAATGGAGATTCCCTTTTGGCATATTCATCATACCTATTCATTAGTTAACCCACAATTCCTTATTCAAACTACTTACATGATGGAGATTTCCTTTTGGCATATTCATCATACCTATTCATTCAAGATTACCCATAATTCCTTATTCAAACTACTTACATGAGGGAGATGCCTCAAATCTGACAAGGACATTATTGGACTTTTTACTTTCTGTCAATAATTCGGCATCCTCTTCTTCTTCTGTTCTTCTATGTCTATGGCTGAAAATGATAACAACAATGGTTTAGGCCACACTTTTAAAATATTTTGGTGTCCCCAAACCCTACTGAAAGGTACAGACAGTGGGTAGGTAGGTATTTTCTTTGTTGCGGCAGCAAAGAGAAATTGAAATGTCAGATGTTTTTTTTAAGTCTTCATACCCTACTTGATTAAAAAAAAAACTTTTTCACATCAAGAAAATAAATGATTTTTTCTGGGTAGGTAGAAACCCAGATAAAAATATTGTAAATTCAGAAATTGTTCTGTGCAATTATTATTGTGAATTTGACATAACAGACCAAAATATGAGAATAATTATTGGGATTACAATAAAAGCTGCATACAATTATTATGTGTCAGGATGCTATTAGTTATCTTGGTGTAAGCAGGGGTGTACAGAATTTTACACCGCTGTTGAAAATTCATACACCCTGAGCCGCAGGGAAAAACATTTTTTTTTTTTTTTTTTTTTTAAAAATTTTATAAACATTTTTGTCCTCAAATTTTATTTATTTTTTGTTTTTTATATATATATATATATTTTTTTTTTTTTGACATTTTCTTTTTTTTCTTTTGGCAAAATTTTATTTATCCCGGGGTGAACAAGGGTGGGGTGTTATTGACACCAGGGTAACTAACCAATCAGATTGCAGTATTTTTGCTGCATAAGAAATAAAAGTTCTTAATCATTGCGATATTCACCTAGTCAGATTATTCACATTAATAAAAAACCTCACTATAATTTCTGAATTTGCAGTACATCGTAGTTACTTCCCTTTATTAATTGAAAATAGATATATGCCTATAATAGCAATCTGTTAAGGCCATCTTTTTAGATACATGGAGAAAATTTGGTGCTATCAGTTCTTCACAGGGTCTCACTTAAAATTCTTTTTATTTAAGGAATGACTGTAATATTTTTTCTGTCTTTGAAGACATAACATCAAAAGTGTGGTGCACACTGAATAACCTGCATAATGGGTTATTTTAAAGTGTGCACCACATTTTTTATGTTATTTCGAATAGACAGAAAAAAATATTACAGTCATTCCTTATAATTTATTTCTAATTACCATTTTAAGCCGGAGTAAATCCTGAAAAAACGTTGATGACGTCACGGTCACATGACAAAATTATGTCTATGAGCTGATAAACAAAACAATGTCAGCCAATCTGAAGACACGTTACATCCAAAATTAAATTATAATAATATATCTTTTTTGTAAATTGTTTTTCTATCACAATTAAAATTACCTGAGACTTTCGTTGTAGTGTTCTATTATAAGCTGAATGGAATAAAATCAGAATCATTATTTAACCAATATTTGGTATAATACGTCTTTTTTTAAAGACGGACGTTTAAAAATGTATGATTCATTATTATCAATCATCATGATCATGGTCATAAAAATGTTTTGTGCAGTTTAAGAGCTTAAGAACCTCTAGTCAACTGAAAATCCTTACTCTCCTATTGCAGATGACTTGGATTTTTCCATAGGTTTCGCCAAAGGTCGACCTGGTTTCATCTTCAAAGGACTTGTTGGTGTTTTACTCCGACCGACACCGACACCAGTCTGCATAAAGTGAGCAAACAACTCAGTTTGTTTGAGTAAAAACTCAAATCTGTTGCCTTGGTCAGTTGCCTGTTTTAAAAGAAAATTATGTTAATATTTACATGTAGTGTTATCATAAGTGTTTCTCGTTTTTTACATAGATTAGATCGTAGGTTTTCTCATTTGAATGATTTTACACTAAGTAATTTTTAGGGCCCTTTATAGCTTGTGGTGCGGTGTGAGCCAAGGCTCTGTGTTGAAGACCGTACTTTGACCTTTAAGGGTTAACTTTTATAAATTGTGACTTGGATGGAGAGTTGTCTCGTTGGCACTCATACCACATCTTCTTATATCTATGTACATTTGCCTAACAAAAGCAAAGAATAATAAAAAGAACTCAGTGTCGCCTGCAATTGTTGCTGTCAGTCTGAAAGAGCAGTGTTGACCGCCCAAAAATAATTCCATTTATCTATTTAGATGTACACTCTAGACTGTGAAAAATCTTCTGTAAGTTTTCTAATATTCCATGAATTTTGTTATCTTCCTATACACTGCATAAAATCTGGAGCACAATTCTTAATTTTGTGTGTGTAAGTAGAATTCTCAAAATACAAAAGCATTACAATTTGATATAAAATGATTGTTTGATATTAAAAGCATGTATATAAATGAAATTTATACATTTCTATTTGGCCAAAAATAATAGAGTCATGTTACATTGTACCCAACCAAATATTAGTTCTATTGCTTCAATCTTTTTTTTGGAAAATTTAGGATTAAAATTTAGCCCAACAAATTGAAAACTTCAAACATGTGTCTGAAATTAGCCTTAAACAGTCTAGTGCATTCTGGGTAAAATTTTCAAAAGCATAAACTGAAACCATGTGATTGGTTAAAGCTTCATCAACAATGGGAAATTTTACGAATGAAGTGATGTTATTCTCATTTTGAGGGCACTCACAGAAAAAGTTAAAGATTGTAAACCTTTCTACATGTATCATTATATTTCTTATTTAATAAAATATTTGTATTTACTTTCTTACGGCGCCTTTTTCTAATTATCGAGAAAACACCAAAGCGAGTTCTACAGTTACAGTACGCACAGAGAGTTTGTAATCGCGAACTCTAATCATGGATTTCGGAGTGTAGCGGTGTCACACCGCGAATCACGGATTATACTCCCAATTTCCTCCAAAGATTCTCTCCCAACACCGTGTGGCTGTTAATTGGTTTATTGCCCATCGGATGTACTGAAAATTAATGACGCGTGACAACATAATCGGATTAGCCAGATTTTTTACCTTTGTACATTTAATCGATCTTGATTGCACCTGTGTGCTTTAAAACACGGTATTAAAATTTCCTTTCTTTGACAAGATAAAAATGTGACATTTTCATACAAAATAAGATAATTATTCTTGTATGTATTTGCCACATGTCATTGTCATTTGAAATAAAACGTACAAACGTATAAAAATACGAATAAAAAACTTATTTTGTATTTTTATTATAGTCCGGTCAGGTCATAATTTTTGTTTTTTCAACAAAGACGATTTTACTACAATTAGAATCTTTTATGACCTACTCAGTGAGCAATATCCGGTTCATTAATTGTTCAATATGTAAATATCAACTGGCTTAAAACAAAATGATGTTTTTACGGTAATTTGTCCAATCTAAACCCAAGAGTTAATTTATCGGATCAACAAGTGAACCCTGTTACTTTCAATTTATTTTGCAATGTAAAATATTATGTTTCACTACCTCGGTAGATTACCGACTTGAAATATTTGAACTCAGAAAAGAAACTGTAAAGTGACAACTCTGTTGAACGAAGGGAAAACATGTTGTTTGCAATGTGCCCTATATTCATAAAAACACAACACTGAGAGACATTCCCCGTCCAGACACAACACAATAATCACAACCTAATTTAATTATATGAAGAAAAAAAAATCATGTGTTGTTTATCTCTGTTATGATCTGTTATTGATCCTTTATTATTTAAAATAAAATTGGATGGGCGCAATCCGTATTTTACTGCTCGTTAAAAGTCCTTGGCGAAATAAAAAAAGAAGTATTTCAACAATTAATACTATAGAATATTTAAATGAAATTATATCGTGTTCTACAAGAAAGAAATATGTGAAAAAAATGTGGATTGGATTTTTACGATCTACACATTTTCACAGAGGATCTCTACCAACGCCCAACAGGAACTGAACGACATGCATCCTGTTTTCATCTACCATTTATGTATATTGTTGACCATGGACGTATAAATAATGTCCAGGTTTATGTCCTGTGTTGACTAAGAAACGTAAAATTAAAAGGCTGGTGTTCGTTTATTCAGAAAAGGATTATATTTTAGATTCCGGTTAATCAATTGTAAAAGGACCTTCTAGAGCCTCAATCTTAAGGCATACAAATGTCAATCATTCCAAAGCAAATTTAAACCCCGAATGAATTTTCCCACGGTCATCCAGAAAGGTCACCTGAGTTTACTGTTACGTGATAATATTTCCCGCCAAATAAAAATCTCGTGGACAAAATTGATGTCACTATTTTTAGCATTTAATATTGTGAGCGAAGTCAAGTTCAAAGTTCAACCACGTACTGTTGATCACTGAGATGTGTATCGTCTTCCCACGGCAATTAATTTCTTTTAAAAAATTTTAAAATCACTGTCCTTTATACAACACACAAGTTTACATTCATTGTGCATAAATGAATATTATGCAACGACGAGTTGATGCAGCTATAGAAGTATTCCTGTTGTAGCCGAAATGTAATTATTTATCCTAAAGTAATGCCAACAAATCGTAAAGAGAAAATGCCGAAGACTTATTAAGCATAACGAATGGTGAATAGTATTTTCTTTTTTACTACATATACAAATTTTGAGACACGTAATTTTCTTTAAACTGCTCACTTTTATATTCAGCGTTAGTTTCCGTTTATTTTACGCAAGTATGTCTCTTTTCGTAAATAAAATAATTTACAGATGAACTTAAACACGATCAAGTATAGTTTTTGTTATAAAACTTTAATGCAATTGAAAGAATTAACAACAACATTCTGCTTTTAAATCTTTAATTTGTTTTAAGCAATTATGTAATCGTAAAATGAAAATGGCGTGGACTTATTAGCATAACGAAAAGTGAATAATATTTTCTTTTTTACTTGTATACAAAACTTTGAGACATGTAATTTTCCTTTAAACTGCTCACATTTATTCAGCGTAAGTCTCCGTTTATTTTTACACAAGTATATCTCTTTTGTAAATTAAATATTAATTTACTGACCAGAAAAAAAACGAGGTAAAAATCAAATATAGTTTTTTTTTAATAAAACTATTTTTAATTGTACAGTGTAATTGAAAGAATTAACAACAACTTTTTTACTTTTAAATCTTTTATTTGTTTCAAGCAATCAGAAATATAACCTGATTATCAATAGACAGGAAATACAATTGTTTAATTACATAAGTAATCTCACATACCTTGACTGTCGCGTGCCGGAATAGATCAGAAGGATTAGGGCAATTAATTACCTGGTGTGACACCGCGTCACACCGAACTGGGAGAGATGTCGCTAATACAATAAACAAAAGGTAGCGAATTTACGCGGAAGTCGGAGGGAATACTCCCAAATTTCTCCGAGAATTTAGGGAGGGATGTCGGAGTTTCCTGGTGTCACACCAAGAAAAAACTTGGTGTTCGGAGTTTGGGAAGCCTTTCGCGAAATTTGTACTGTACATTGTACCCAACTAAATATTAGTTCTATTGCTTCAATCTTTTTTTGGCAAGTTTTGGATTAAAATTTAGCCCAACAAATTGAAAACTTCATACATGTGTTTGCAATTAGTCTTAAAGAGTCTAGTGCATTCTGGGTAACATTTCCAAAAGCATAAACTAAAACATTGTGATTGGTTAAAGCTTTATCAACAATGGGAAATTTTACCAATGAAGTGATGTTATTCTCATTTTGAGGGCACTCACAAAAAAAGTTAAAGATTGTAAACCTTTCTACATGTATCATTATATTTCTTTCTTAATAAAATATTTGTATTTACTTCCTTATGGCACCTTTTTCTAATTATCGAGAAAACATCAAAGCAAGTTCAACAGTTATATTTAGATATTATTTATTATAATGCTTTTGTATGGAAGTTTTTCTTGTTCTATTTCATATTATTTGTATAAATTTGTAGATTGTGATTCCAGGATTGTGCCGATAATTTGAACTTATAAATAAATAACGTATTGTTGTTATACATCATGTTTATCAAAACTGCTCTGGTGCGTCTCTCAATTCATACCAGTCTTCAGTTGTCTTATTTTGAAGTAATCAGAAATGTTTTATGTTCGTATGAGCAAAGCGAAGGAGAACATAATAATGTTTACTCCTCTAGATCTGCATCAGAAGCACAACATTTTTGGAAATACTTACAATTTTAGCTTCAAATTGTGCATTTTCCTCAGGATTCCTCACTTTTGGTGGAGACTTAAGTAAAACTGTTGGTCCAATGGTTGGCTGAAATATGAAATTAAATAGATTGCATTTCATTGTACAGGCTTCCTCCACCAAAAACACCTGACCACACGAAATAACACATTAGTACTGAGAGTGGCATTAAACACCAATCAATCATTTTGATGATATTATTAAATTATTAATAAAGCCAAAAGTAATTAAAAGATGTATCGTCCATAGATTAAGTGATTATTCCATGGAGGTTATAACATAACACATAGTAAAACTACACTACCTAATATATATATGTTTGTTACCGTTTGAACTCAGCTTGGGTGTTGTTTTTTTCTAGTGATAGCAATTTGTTTTTCCTTTACAATTTTTTGACAAAAGCATAATTAATACTTATGTTTATCAAAGAAAAAATAATACGCCATTAACAATTTTTCTAAATTTTAATTTTAAAATTAATCATTATCTAATTACTTTGTTTAATATGTTAATATTTGGGACTCTTCAGGATAACTGAATTAGCGTTGTTACGGGCGAAGTTGTTAAGATGGAAGAAAATTTCATGTGAGCACCAATATGACTTCACCGTCACTTGTAAGACAACAAACCTTATTTACTGCGCCATGTGTCCTGGTTGTCACGAACATAATATTGGACAGACCAGGAATAGCCTCTGTGAAAGTGTGCGTGTTCATAAAGAACAAATAAAACACCCGCAATACAGAAACTCGCCAATTAGTGCCCATCTTGACATTTGTGGTAAAAAAACTATTCAAAATAATGCCTATATTTAAATGTAGACAGGATGAATCCTATGGAAAGGAGATGGAAAGTCACTTTATAACAACGAACCGACCAAGATTAAATCCAGATAACTTTTAATTACGAACAATGCATGAACGTCTCAAGTCTCCTTAACAACATGGCCCATAACGACGCTAATTCAGTTATCATGAAGAGTCCCAATGGAAGGATGAAAACGATTGAACTGTAAATTTGTTGACTTATCTTACTATTTATTTTATGAAAATATGCATCTGCCTCGTAATATATACATGTATGTAAATGCTTTATAGATAAAATGTATTTCCTAAAAAAAATACATGGGCGATGCAATTTCACAAAGTATGGAGCCAATATATCTTTTCAAGGTATACATCCTATGGGTCTCACTAATTAGCGACAAGAAGCCACAAGAAGAATAATTTAGCGACAAGATTCGTCAAGAAAACTATTTAGCAACAAGAAATTAAAAAAAAACTTATTAAAATTACTTATTCCAAATAAATATATTGAAAAAATATGCATTGAATTTTTTTTTATAAAGGGACAGAAATAAAAAGTGATTTTTTTTTAATTATATTGAAATATGAAAAAATTAAACATTTGAAAAGAAGAAAGGGAATGTCTAGTTTTTTTATTAAATATAAAGAATATGTTTAAGATAATGTATGTACTGTTTTCACCTAAGTCAAGAGTATCAATAAATTAAAACATGCAATATTATTTGCAATTCGTCGTTCTTGGTAGGAGCATGATCAGATGTGTGGCTTCACACTAATGTAACAATACGCGTGTCCCTTGTTTTAGTGCTACAATAACATCCAATCAACACCTTAACTCTGTACAGGCGTCAGATTATACAATTACACCCTCCAGAATCACAACATTGTCTTTAATTATCTTCAATCTTCAATCAACATATTAAACTATGCATAATTATGATAAATATCGTTTAATGAGGCAATACACAAAATAAAATGATGTAACTTATTTACGTTTTAATAACATTTTCTTCTTGTTTGATTTCAATGATTTCAGTTCATTGATTTTCATAAATTATGTCTGTATTTTCTGGACAATGATGCACAAATAATGTATTTTGCATGCAGTCAGTTTATTATATATATTTTAGACAAAGAGAGTGTTAAAAAAAAAATATAAAAGGTGACTAGTAATGGACTTCTGATATGATTAATAAATGTAGCATTTACATCTAGGTTTTCAAAAATGTGTAATGCTTTATTAATATAAATATTGACTTTTTCTATAAATTTATATTTGGTAATAGAATATATATTATCTTTCTTGTCGCTAATTAGTGAGACCACATCCTATCGAAGATGTGTCCTGCATTCCATCATGTCCATGTTTGAATGTACTCAGAGGGGTACAACAATTTTCTGAGAACTCTCAAAAACTTAATATAACCATGAGAACCAGGTTATACATATCAGTTCTTGAGTTCATATTGAGTTTTGGGGAGTTCTTGATAAATCATGGTACTGTACTCTCAGTAGTTTGTGATGTGTAAAGTTTTGTAAACACACTCATGACACTGACATGTTTGTACATTTGTTTTCATGAACCCTAATTAAACAACATTGAATTTCATGATTTACGAGTAAAACAGTCAGGGCTTATGCAAATAAATTGTTCGATATGTCGGGTAATATTTCAATAACAGTTTTTACGACATTTTCCCGCAAAAATGCAAATTTTAAGATATCAGTTTCTTGTAAAACGTTTTCCACAATTTCTATAAGGCTAATTACAGCTAGTTCCATTGGTTCATCGTTGGTACTTTCAGCCTCTGAGTCAGACATGGTTTGTTTGATCTATACTCAGCCTAACTGCTAAAATATATGCTGTTTTCTTTGTCGTTTCGAATCACCGGCAAAATTTGCGCTTTGCCGGAAGTTAGAATCACGCTTGCGCAAATGTTATGGGAAATGCTAAAATATATCCCTTTACTCTGACCTTAGAATTACAATTGTTTTTGTTTATTTTTTTTCATCACATACTTTAAAATTTAGTTATTCACAACTTTAATAGACTCGGTTGTATATTAAAATAACTTTACAATTTCAACAGCTATCAGTCTAATCTATGTATGTACGCAGATCCCTCCTTTTTCGGAGTACCCATCGAAGGGTAATTGACCTGGTCAGTTCGGTACCTATACTATATTGCTAATATACCTGGTCAAATAGGCACCTATTTAAAGTCATTTCGGCTTTTGATAATTCAACTGGCACCTAATATTATTTTTACCGTTTTATTTTCTTTATATCTGAGAATAGTTGTCGTGGGTTTCTTTTTGTATATTTTTTTGCCAAAATTACAATTTCAGAGAATTATTTTGTGTAACATCGTTAGTAAAAACTCAGCACATGTAAACTGTGTCTAAACTACCCCGGTAAAAAAATTGGACTCAATGGTATTTAATATTCGGTACGGTGACGGATCATCAACAGGCAGAGAAAACTCCGAGTACTGAGGTTTCTGTTTATTTATTTGTTATTTTTTATGATATCCAAGAGTACATATATTAATATTTTTCGATTTTGAGGTGTAATATTTTCTACAACCGTTATAGATTAATGGAGAAAATGCAGATCAAAATGATGAATAAAGTGAACCTTGCTTCGACTTTGTTTAATTTCTCGTTAAATTGTACACATTGTACGAAAAGAAAGGTACGGAACGAAATATATTTACACGGAGATTGTAAGACTAGCCACTATGGGCACCTCACTACTTGTATGTCTGTGCATGGAACGAAAGAAATGGGTCATGTCAAAATGGAAGGACCCGGTTTTGTCAATGTTGTTTACTACACAATGACCCGGTTTTGTCTTTGTATAGGACCCGGTTTTTTTTTAAACCACAAATGATTTATGAAAAGCAACGTTTTCTCTATCTATTGCGGTTTAAAAAAAACCCAGACAAACTTCCAAATTCCCCTATGTTCCATGTCGGTCATAGTAGACAAGCGGGGTAATCGAAAAAAAATAATTAAACTAGATATCCTAATGATGATTGTCAAATCAAATAAAATGAAATGTATTTAAAGTCGGTAAAAAGCATACAATACAGTAACGCATAATTAAGTTCTTTAGACCTTTTAAACCCGATATAAGTTGGTGGACAAGTTTTGTTAAATGTAGCCTAATTATTTCAGAGGAGAAGATTATTGTAAAAATTAATGGAAGACCACGAACTACGGACGAAGAGGGCCAAGTGAAGAGAAAAGCTATCTTTTCACTTTGGGTCAGGTGGGCTAAAACCAAATAAGAATTCCAAACAGGATTGCATTGTTCTCAAATTTTATAAAATTGTCTAACAATTCATAATTAAGTGTAACACAAGCGGGACACTAATCAAACATGGCAAAAAGAAACTTCACTTGCGTTTTTCAACACAAATAGACACTATACAAAAATAATGTTATCTATACAAGAATGCACGCACTAAAATGTAAATTATCGCGCCTGCTCGAATGATCGTAGTTGATTTTATTTTGATGGTCTATAAGATAAAGGTTTTACTAAAAGTATCACATAAACTTAACATTGTTCAATAAACCATAAAAAAGTAAATTAAAGGTCCGATGAAACCTGCCAGACGGACATCGACACATTTAGTCATTACAATCACTAAAACCAACAAAAAAAAACCCCTTAACATTAATTCACCAATAAACCAAGAAAATGAATTAATAAATAGTCATGTGCACAAATGCAATTCCAGCAAATAAAGTGGACCTGTATTGCTATGGTATTAGGGATAAGGACTTGAACATGTTGAACACGAAATGTTAACATTGATCATAGTTATCAACCATTAACAGTGTGAAATTCAACTGATAAAAATAGCTATTAATTTTTGTTAGCAAATCGCGGAACTACGAAAATGAGGCCACGGGCAATGGACATATGACATATATCTGTGTGCAAGTTAGTGCAGTCAGGTCTTCTAACTTCTGAAATATGAAGCTTCGCAAGTGTGCCTGTTTTTTTTATTTCTTATAAAGTTTTAAGATGGTATACGATTTAGTTATATAACATCAGTACCTGATCAAGGTGGCGTATAGGTTGAACCCCGCCCCTCCAACATTTGATGACCCGAAAGATATTATATGTTTTTCGCGACTTTTTAGCATACAATTGTCAAACAAATGTTCACTACGCTACACTCGGCGGTATATAATCTGTTAGAATTACGCCTACTTTGAAAAATCCCGAATCCGCCCTTTTATATTTTCAATTATAAATTTACTAACGTCAATGTGAGATAATCAAAATACAATGGCCAGATAAAAGAATCGTTTATTTATAAAACTATTAATAAAATAACCAGTATTGCATTTTCTGGATGGCTTTAAACTATTATACTAATTCACACTTACACAGAATAATAGTTACAAAGGATAAAAAGGGTTTTAAACACATGATTATAATTGTGATCCTTTGCTCCGCGGACCTGTATGCATATACATTTGTCTTATTATCATGCCTTACAATGAATGTTTAGTCTTAGGAAAATTATTTAAAAAAATCATAGGAAAGATTATACCCCTAGGTAGAGTAGGATACTTATTAAGAAAAAATATCCTGTTGTGCAAGTATGGTTGCTACGCAAAATACACGTTGCTATGTTGTTTCTTAGCATATAACCAGTCTGAAACTGATTCATGGATCAAACGAACTTGTATGTATTAATCATATGTCGTTGTCAAACACTTAATGTAAGTTGTATATGCAAATAGGTATACGAAGATGATATGAGTGCCAATGAGACAACTATCTCATCCAAGTCATACAATTTGTACAAGTAAACCATTTTAGGTAAAAGTACGGTCTCCAACACGGAGCATTGGCTCACACCGAACAGCAAGCTATAAAGGGCCCCAAAATGACATCTGTAAAACCATTCAAACGGGAACACTAACGGTCTAGCTCTTAATCTATATAAAAATCAAGAAACGAGATACACTTATGAACCACACCAACAAACGACAACTACTGAACATCAGATTATATACATACATAAAATACCTGAAATAGTATGGTTGCTATGCAAAATATTCTGTGTTATCTGTTTCTAAGCATAATGTTGAAGGGAACAGAAAACATTAAAAGGTCACCCCAGTTTTTGGTGGGGTTCGTGTTGCTTAGTCTTTAGTTTCTATGGTGTGTCTTGTGTACTATATTATTTGTCTGTTTGTCTTTTTCTTTATTACCCATGGCGTTGTCAGTTATTTCGATCTATGAGTTTGACTGTCCCTCTGGTATATTTCGCCCCTCTCTTAAACAGATTGACAATATAATGTAATTTAGCATAATATACTATCAAAATTCAATGAAAAGAGATTTTTTTGACGAAAATCAGACACTGCAAGTTAGATTTTAGGAATCGGTTGCTAGGCATCCAATAAGTCAGATGAACGAGTACATTTTTTTTGTAGTAACTCACCAAGAGCTATTGATTGTATGAATTTAAACTAGTTCTGAGAGTGGGCTAAACATTACCCTTATCATACATTTTCCTTCAACTTTCAAGACCATAAACTCCAAGCTTGAACACTTAAATTTACATAATTCAAATACAAAACGTATAGAGAGCTTAAACATCAATTTGCTTTTTAACTTGATTCTTTGTATTTCGCAGTTGAAGTGCTTCTTTAACATAATTCAAAACCAAAACGTATAGAGAGCTTTAACATCAATTTGCTTTTTAACTTGATTCTTTGTATTTCGCAGTTGAAGTGCTGATTCTTCTTCTTCTTAAATTCTTCTTCTTCTTCTTCTGGGTGATACGGGGCAACATATCTTACCCTGTATCGTATGAAAAAACCCAAGGAGTCAGAACATCTTACAAAAATTATTAAATGTAAATACTTAACGATAAATAGAGAGAAGATACCAAGGGACTATCATTACAAATCATATGTCCAATGAAACCAGAAACAGCAGCATGGCCATTCAGCAAGGGAAACAACAAAAAAGACAAATAACAATATCAAAATTTTACACATAAAACTTAAGCTTCAGCAACACAACCGAAATGGATAATGTTCTTTGAGTCCCAATTGTGGTGTTCAACTGTCTTCAAAAACAATATTGATACTGGGTTGATGATAATTGCCGAGGAGCAGTTGTCATTAGTTACCATCACCTGTCATTTTATTCAATAGACACATTTTTTTACTTCATTTGTAAATAGATATAAGAAGATGTGGTATGAGTGCCAATGAAACAACTCTCCATCCAAGTAACAATTAGCAAAGTAAAACATTATAGGTCAAAGTACGGTCTTCAACAAGGAGCCTTGGCTCACACGGAACAGCAAGCTATAAAGGGCCCCAAAAATGACTAGTGTGAAACCATTCAAACGGGAAAACCAACTGTCTAATATATATAAAAAAAAAACGAGAAACGAGAAACATTTATGAACCACACCAACAAACGACAACCACTGAACATCAGGTTCCTGACTTAGGACAGGTGCAAACAAATGCAGCAAGTTTTAACGTTTTAATAGGTACCAACCTTCACCCTTACCTGAAACAATAGTGTAACATCACAACATAGAAAAACTTGATCCGAAATTTGATAGGAAAATGCCACTGTAAATTAAATTCGTCATTCGAAGTTACATGTTTGCGGACATGAAGTCTTCGCTTTATGACGTCCTCGATTTTGCCGGGGAAACTAACCATTTTTAGACATAGCAATATATTACTTTTTTTTCTGGTTATTCAATTTCTTTCAAAGATCCAAAGAAGACCAGAGCCATGTAAAAATTAAATATAAATATGACAAAATATGTAACTTTTTATGAAGCATCTATAGAAATATTGATTATTTGAGTAAACATTTGTCTTTTTAACAAAATGATCCAGATGAGGGAAGTATAAAGATAAATACTTTCTGAACCCATTTTTATTTATATACCGGGTATATCATGTACACAAAAAGTCATATATCAAATTTATTTGTGAACATTTAGATCTAATTAAGTGGTTATATAAGAATGTTTGACCAATGTTATAGCTGACAACGCGTGCTGTTATCAACTGTTTATACGAGTGTTAAATTTATACATGTTATTGGTTAATTTACTTATGATTAAAAAAGTGTAAGGCGTATGAAAACCGTAATCTTAGTATTGCACTGTTGTACTTTGTATCTGGAAACAATACTAAGGAGTGCATAAAAGCTCTTCTCGCTGATACGATGTCTCCTAACATTTGAAAACTTATCCCTAGGATATGGTAACAGTTAGCTTTTGACACTCGACATGATATAAGATAATTTTTCTCTATAGTCAGCTGTATATCACGAATAGCATCCCAGTATTGTCTGCTATTCTGTAAACGATAATGACAAAGAAAACGAAGGAAATGAGCATATATTATGTCGTTGGACATTGTATAATCATTTGTAACTCAATCGGTATTAACTCGGAGTTTGTAGTAGATACATAATCTAATATAAAAAATTTCCACACCTGAACGATAGTCATCTTCCTAAATAAGGGTAAATTGAATAGCTCATAATGAATGTCTGAAAAAGTCAGGTATTTTTGAAGTTTTTCCGGTGTACATTTCAATAGGGAATACTGAACGATGCAAAGAGCCGTTTTGTATTGTTTCCGTCTGTAGAAAAACGACGCTAAAATCAGCCACCCAGATACAGCGTCATGACGTGTGTTCAGTAGAAGTGTACTTATATATGTAGTGTACCGTTTATATGTAAATTTATTACCTGACAAATCTTCAAATGGTAGTAAATGTTCACATTTGCAACAGCAATTTGAGATATAGTATGTGTACAGGTATTTGATTTTTGAATTCTTACTTAACAATATGTGGTATATCCCTTTTTTCAAAAGAAAATCAAATTTCGACCCTGAATACTCTGGCAAACATGATGCTGCAGATAAAAGTAATTCAACGCTGTTGACATTTAAATAACTTAACGAATTTTTTATATCCGATTTCAATGCCCGGAAACTTGAAATTTGGTCTGAAAATAAGATACATTGCCAACCAAAACCGGTTAGAATATACAACTTTTTTAAAAGTGTTTCCTGTGCGTGTCCATATATCTTATTCTCAAATAAATTATTCTCAGGAATGAAATAATGCGGACAAACTCTGTATTCAACATAATATATAAGTCTTCTGATACATCTCATATAACAAGATACATCAAGTTTTCAGGTTTCCATATTGATGAGGGTAATTCTTCACATATCCAAAACAAAATTGTTTTCATGAAATATGAACAAAGCAATTCTTTGCAATCTTTGTCTAAAACTATAACAAACTTTAGAAGAATTTTCAAAAGTGCATAACATAGAAGTTGTGTATGTGTAAATGAATACATAAGAAGTTTTTCTCCAACGGAAAATGATATGCGCCACTCTAATTCTTCTTGTGAAGATCCTTTCACACCAACAGCAACAAATAGAACCCCGTGTTTCACAATAGCCTGTTTGACATCGTATCTCGGCCATGAATTATTTGATCGTGTTACCCATTGTTTTGCTGGTGTTATCCATAATTTACTATGTAAACAGTATGCAAAATCCAATAATCCATCTCTGTCGGATATGCAGGTCCCATGCAAAGTCGAAAACATGTCAAATGGAAATACTTGTTTGAATGAAAGGTTTGAACAGTAGAAATTACTACCTATCTCGTCACAATATTTCAAGATTTTACGGCCATTACTGTGCACTAGACGTAACTTAGTGAAACCTGGCTGTGTATCTTCCATTTCCAATGTAAAATAAGTTTTATTAGCATTGAAATAAACGTTTGTACCTTCACAAACTTCAATCAATTTTGAAACCAACATAACATCTAAATCACTACCTCGCATCATTAGTCCTTCTCCTAAACTTCCACTGGTTATTACTGTCCATGTCTTGTTGCTTTGTAAATTATCTCTGGCAGTGCTCATCATTCTAATTGTTTTAACATTCTCCTCTGATCCAACAATATACTGACAAAGATAATGATACAGAGCTATTGAAGCATTTTGTGTAGCTGTTTCTGTAAATATATTAAAGAAGTATTTTCATAAAGCATTGGTTACAGAAAATATTCATTCGTATGTGTAAAGCGTTGGTTACTGAATGTATACATTTGTATGTTTTAAGTGTTGATTACAGAATATATCTATTCGTATATTTAAAGCATTGGTTACATAATAAATCCAAATGTATGTTGAAAGCATTGGTTACAGAATATATTCATTCGTTTGTTTAAAGCATTGGTTACAAAATATAGTCATTCGTATGTTTAAAGCGTTGGTCACAGAATATATTCATTCGGAGGGTTAAAGCGTTGGTTACGTAATGTTTCCATTTGTTGCCGAAACGTACATAAATATTATGAAGTAGAAAATTAACAGCTTCAATCATTTCATCACACATCCAGTAAGTATATCTAGCATGTTTACCTTTCTCATAAGAGAAGAAAGCCTTGGTTACAGAATATATCCACTCGTATGTAAAAAGCGTTGGTTACAGTATATATCCATATGTAAGTTTAAAGCGTTGGTTACAAAATATATTCATTCGTAAGTTTAAAGCGTTGGTTACAGAATATATTCATTCGCATGTTAAAAGCGTTCGTTACAGAATATATCCATTCGTAAGTTTAAAGCGTTGGTTACAGAATATATTCATTCGTATGTTAAAAGCGTTGGTTAAAGAATATATCCATTCGTAAGTTTAAAGCGTTTGTTACAGAATATATTCATTCGTATGTTTAAAGCGTTGGTTACATAATATTTCGATTCGTATGATATAGTATTGGTTTCAACACATTTCGATTTGTATGTTACTTGTGTAATGGTAACAGAATATTTCTAATCGAATGTCAATATTTTGAATACGACAAGTGATTTAAAATTTTTGGTAAAGAACTTTTTTATTCATATGTTAATAACATTGCTTAGGAACATTTAGATTCGTATGTTAATGGTGTTGTTTTCTGAATAGTTCGGTTCATAGGATAATAGTACTAGTTAGAGAACAATTCGATTAGTATTTTTATAATGCTGCGTGCATAACATTTCCATTTGTAATTTAATATGTATATTATTTATTATAACATTTTGAAAATAATTTCAAATAGAGTACAATATATCACTCGTGCAAAGCACGAATTCCTTGTCCCGGATTTGACTAAAATCGTTGTTATTTTTGATTTTACAAGGTCTACAACGTTTGTATTAGGTTTTGGACTTTCAATTATTTTATCATCGAGCCCCACTAAATATACATTAATTGTCGATATGCGCATCTGGTGCTATAAAGTTGGCATCGTCAATGTCTTTATAGTGTTGGTTACAGAACATTCCGATTCTGATGTAAATAGTTTTGATTACAGAACATTTTGGATAATATCATTGGTTACAAATGTATTGCTGGTCCAACACAATGACTGTTTATACCATGCAAGTTTAAAGTATGGATAACAGAGGACATATACAACAAAGAAGCAATCAAATTAGGTCACACGCATTTGTTATACAAAAGCCAATTATGTCACAAGAAGAGACAGGACACAATGACTTAATTCTTACGTTCCATGAATCTGCAATATTGTCAGAACCTATGTGTAAAAGTGATAATTTTGATAATAGTGAGAATTTGTATATCCTCACAAACTGCCACGAAATGTGTTGTTCAAAGTAACAGTAAATACCTGGACAAGAATCCCGTAAACTGTACTTACAATTTATTGTTATCGTGTACCGTAAACTCACTGTATTTCTGGTGTATGTTTTGTCATTTTTCTGAAAGACCCGACGAAACACTTAATATACGAACGTCCGGGAAACTGTGTCCACTCCTCACTTTGAGATGAGATTATTTATTTTCTTATTTTTCTTCTTTATCAATGGCTAACTGTTCTTTCGAACGCTGCATTTTTTTTCATTTCAAATAAAATATAAGTATTAAATATTATTGCATAATAAATGTATCTTACGAAGCATGCCAACACCTATCTTTCAGCAAAATTGTTAAATATCTCCATTTGTTTTGTTGGAAAAAAATAAGCTGACTTTGATTGTTGAGGAATCCTGTGTTGAATAGAAATCAATGGAATTAAGGGGTGACAATGTTTTTTTGAATAAGTATTACCTGCCATTTTGGTTGAAAGCTGTAACTTTATATACCAAGCCCAGTTGACGGGATTCCCATAATAACTACTTTCGTTTCTATTTAAAGATAACATGAAGTTGATATTTACAAAAATAAATTTACCTTACCATGACACCTGTTTTTGTTGTGTTTTTTTAAATCAAATAATATTATAGACATATACTACCTGTACAGATGGAGGCAGTCCTAACGTGTACACAGGTTAACTTGATGCAGATTCCTGTGTTTTAATAGTTTAAAAAAAAGAATTTAAAACTTTATTACATTTTAACATTTTAGTATTTAATTTAAAAACAATGTAATAATATAAACGGTACCAGTTGTGCTGCACCAGATGCGTATTTAGACAATCATTGTCTCTTCAGAGATGCTGGATGCCAAAATATCTGAAAATTCAAACTTATTAAAAGGATGAAGAGCAATAAACCAAAGATAACAAAAAGTATATCCAAAGCTGGACAAGGAATTAAACCTTTTGCATGAGGGAGATATATTTTTGAATTTAAAATAATTTCCAAAATTTAAAATGATTATGTTTAAATTTAAATATTTCTTTTCTATTTAAACGAAAGCTTTATATCTCGTTTTCTTTAACTGCTTTTCCTTTATATATTATTTGTGATATGTTCGTCATCAAATGACATTTTCTGATCTGTAAAATATGGTTTTATTTTCAACCCTGATATCTATGATGAGTTATCTCAGCAACACTTACTTTATTGTTCTTGCTTTGAAACTTCGTGTAAACACGTAAACAAACATATATACGCACATAATATACCCACAGAAATAAACCTTTACTTATTGTGTGTTTTATTGCTGAGCATGTAATGGTTTTGTGTCATGGATGGATACCCTGTATCCTTTGTTTTTCTATAAAATGAAACATTCAAACAAAGAATACAACACTTAACAGTTCATTGTCGAAATAATTTGATAAAACCATAAATGGCTGGGACAAAGTGATGAAGGGTTTCGAAAGAAAATAACAATACACTATAAGTAGCTAATATAAGTGCAAGATCACCCTACTGTCGTGGGTGTGTGTTAGTTATAAATATGTATTAAGGACTCCTGAATTTCGATATTAGCTATTACTTACGTCAAGGACCTTTACATTATTAATTAGAAACGGTTGAACAATTAACATGATTAACATATGAATTGATTGCAAGACTATATTTTCATGTAATCAAAAGAGCATTCAAGTTGATGACATGTCTCATTTTTTTTGTGTGCATGTGCAATTGATTCGGATGTGGAAATACATGTTTGATTTCTCAAACCTCGTGGGTGTGTGTTAGTTACAAATACGTATTAAGGACTCCAGAGTTTCGACATTAGCTATTACTTACGCCAAGGACCTTCACATTATTCATTGGAAACGGTTGAATGATTAACAGATGAGTAAATTGCAAGACTATATTTCCAGGTAATCAAGAGATCATTCAAGTTGATGACATGTCTTATTTTCTTTGTGTGCATGTACAATTGATTCGGATGTGGAAATACATGTTTGATTTCTCAAACCCGACTTTCTTTCCTAAAAATCGGATTTTTTGCACTGTTTTCAATTTGTACAGCACTGTATCGATACAGCTACTGATGAACTATCAGTCCCCGAGCATAGCATCACGTCAATAGTCTGTACTTCGGTACAAACATCAGCCATTAGATTTATAAATTAATATGCAACTAAGGTTTCAACTAAGCAAAGTTGAAATTAGATAGATGTGGCTATCATTTTCACGTCCTATTTTTATCATATTGCTTTTTAACTGTTCCGGTTGTTATTCAACCTCAGCTTTAAAATATTCGTTTTATAGCGTTCATGATGAAGGTTAGTCTAGAAAAGCCCTTTGGACGCACTAAATGTGCTGTTTTCATTTTGCAACAATTTCTTTTAACACTTCTTTTCTTTCTCTAATACGCTATATTCAGGCTATCTATTTCAGTTTGAATAGCAGTATACTTAAAGTAAGTCAGTTGGATTGTCTCTCTTTGATTTGTTATGTAGATTAGATATATTTTATTTGAGTATCACACATTGATTGATACAGTACATATATACAAATAAATTTAAGTAATATCTTTAAAATTCAATCAATGCCCAGTCAAACAGTTGACTTATGAGACACTTTATAAAAGAACATAGCAAGGCTGCTGATAAATCATATCTATCTGAAACTAATCAGATTTTTGTTTACAGATAAGTGAAGTGTATCAGATGTTCATTTTTATATAAGCATGATTTTCTTACTAAATTTTGAGCTCAGCACAATCAAGTTTTTTTTTTAAATTCCAAGTACAATTGTCAACATGGCATCAAGTTGTTTGTTTTTATGCCTCAATGGTTTAGAACACGAACGTTGTGAATACTTAATTTTCCGAATAGGCATGTTTAAAATTTGATACTGGCCTGTCGTAATATTTTCAAATGAACCGTAATTGAATATTTAAAAAAAAAAGGATGGCGAGTGATATGCCCATAGAGGAAAACGCTTACTCATTCGACAAGTCCTATATCATTCATGCTATTCTCTCAGTTTTTATTGCCGGCTATTTCTTAAATGATAATGACATAACAAAACGAGGGAAATGAGCATATACTACTGGGGGAATTGCCACATCTTCTCCCATTTGTAACTCAGCTGGTACTAACTAAGAGTTTTTAGTCATTTTCACAAAATCAAGTAACAAAATTTTCCACAACTGAACAATAGTCATCTTACTTAAGAAATGTGAATTTAATAGTTTATAGTGATAATCTGAAAATGTCATTAAAATATGAAATTTTTCCGGTGTGCATTTTAATAGAATGTACTGGACGATGTAAAGTGCTGTATTGTATTATTTTGCTCTGTAGGAAAACGAAGCTAACAACAGCCATCCAAATACAGCGTCATGCCGTGTGTTCAGTATCAGAGTACATATATAAGAATTGTACTGTTTATAGGTAGATTTATTACCAGACATTTCATCAAATGGCAGTGCTAGCCCTTTAATCAAACAACATCTTGACATATAATATGTGTAGAGGTATATAATTTTCGACCTGTTACTGGACAATACCTTTTTTATACCTTTTTCCAAAGAAAATCAAAAGGCACATTTATACTGTTTGCTGAAAACACAGATAAGGTTAATAATTTTTCAACGGTATTATCGTGTAAATGCATTGACTCCCTGCAAATCCGAGATGCTGCGAAATTAGAGATTTGGTCAGACAATAAGATACATTCCCAACCATAACTGTTTAGAATATACAACTTATTCAAAAGAGTTTCTTGTGTGTGTCCTTGTAATTTATTCTCAAATAAATTATTCTTAGGAATGAAATATTGCGGACAAACTTTGTATTCAACACAATACATGAGTCTCCTAAAACATCTCACGTTACATGAGATCAAGTTTGCAGGTTTCGATATGGATGAAGGTAATTCCTCACTTATCCAAAACAAAACTGTCTTCATGAACTATGAACAAAGCAATTCTTTACAATCTATATCTAAAGCTATAACGTCTTTTAGAAGAATTTTCATAAGTCCATAACATAGTAATTGTGTATGTGTAAATGTGTTAATAAGAATGTTTTCCCCAACGGAAAATGACATGCGCCATTCTAAGTCTTCTTTCGTAGATCCTTTCACACCTACAGGTACAAATAGAACCCCGTGTTTTATAAAAGCCTGTTTAACATCGTATCTCGACCATGCATTATTTGATCGTGTAATCCATTGTTTTGCTGGTGTTATCCATAACTTACTATGTAAACAGTATGCGGCGTCCAAATGTCGGAAATACATGGCCCATGCACAGTCGAAACATTGTTGACTATTAATTGTTGTTTAAATGAGTTTGAAAAGTAAAAATCACCTCCGATGTCTTCACAGATTTTTGAGATATTCTTATATATACAGTGCACTAGTCGTAACTTAGTGAAACATGGCTGTGTGTCTTCCATTTCCATTGTAAAATATATTTTAGAACATTAAAATAAATGGGTGTGTCTTCACTGACATTCATTTGTTTCAAAACTATCATAATATCTAAATCACTACCTCGCATCTCAAGTCCATCGCCAGTACTCCCACTGGTAACTATTGTCACTTTGTAAATGATCCCTGACATTGTTTATCATTCTGGTAGTTTTTACATGCTTCTCTGTTCCAACAATGTTCTGACATAGATACTGATACAGGGCTGTTGAAGCGTTTGGTGTTACTGATTCTGTAAAGATATTACAAGAGTAGGTTAACAAAGGGTTATAAATTACCCTGATATCTTTCGAGTCTTTATTTAAAAACCTTAAATAAATGTTTTTTTTTTTTTATTCATTTGGTTTCTAAAATAACTACAATGAATAAAATGTCAGGACACTATCTATTAAAAAAGATTTCAGAAACATTAAATTTCATTTATAATTTTCAAAAACGACAAACAAATGTTATAATATATGGGGACTGTCATATAACAAAGATGACAAACCTTATTTACACAGTTTAATATCTATATTGTTTTGGAGATAACGCTCAAATATTCAGGTCATCTTAAAAACTAATTAAAAAATATATGGTAAAAGAGAGCCGAAAGATTGAAATGATAATGGTGTCATTATTGAAAACTTTGGTATATCGATTACTGACAATGATTATGTTTGATCGTTTTTATTTTTTTAATGTCATACACTTTTAGGAATACAACGTTTCCTAACAATGCACATTTATTGATAAACATATCTCATGCTTATTTTACTTTTTGTTCTACCAGAAGCATCATAATTTAATATAACTTGCAATTAACTTGTACTCAACGACACATTTATATCATTTATGAACAACGAGTTCCCTTCTTTTCGACAGGAGCCACTTTAACACTATTGATCCGATACATATATATTGTGTGATTTTAATTTAAAGGCTACAACGTCTTATCCTTACAAAATGAGAGTCGTTTTATCCATTGTACGTGTCAAACGCAAAAAAAAGCTTACAACCAAGTTAGTATTAAGTACTAAATTGACCACAGTGGATATATTTGAAAATAGACATACAGTCTAAACAAGACTGAATAATTTATTGTTGAGACAACTCTCCACAAGAGACAAAAATGACACAGAAATTAACAACTATAGGTCACCGTACGGCCTTCAACAATGAGCAAGCCAATACCGCATAGTCAGCTATAAAAGGCCCCGAAATGACAATGTAAAACAATTCAAACGAGAAAACTAACGGCCTTATTTGTATAAAAAATTTATTGATAACAAAAACAATATTTATACCAATCAAAACAATATTCAATGATCTTATTACAGTGTTGAATTGGTAACCTTTTAGAATAAGTTTATTTAAAGGAGCGATAAGTTTACCAGAATCATTTCTAAATTTCCGGGCACGGTTAACAACATTTCCGTAAAAAAGATTGATTGATTGATTGTTGTTTGCTTTACGCCGCATTAGCATCCGTAAAAAAGAGGATGTGCTATCCCGTTTGAAATAAGTTTTCTACAGGTACAACCAAACTTCAAAACCTAATCTTTATATATATGGAAAATTTAGTAAAGGTTTAAGTAATTTATGGTAACGATATCCCTGGTTTAATAATTTACCAGTAATACATAGATTACGTTCGTTAAAATCAAAAACGTCACAACAGACACGGGCATTGCGAATGAGCTGTGAAATATAAACACCGGAAGATGGTGTCAAAGGAACATCGCCATCTAAAAATGGAAAATTAACAATAGGGAACGAAAAATCGTCCCTTTTGTCGTAAATTTTAGAGTTAGAGTTTCCCGTTTAAAACCGAAATATCTAAATCTAGGAAAGGACAGTTATTACCGTTTAAATTTGCTTTATTTAAAGTAAGTTCCTTAGGGTCAATTTCAGCAGTATATTGAGAAAATTCTTGATTATTTAACGAAAAAGTATCATCAAGATAACGGCAAGTGTTGTTGAATTTATCAATTAAATGCAATTTCGACGGGTCTTTACTGAGTTTAGTCATAAACTGTGATTCGTAACAGTACAAAAACAAGTCTGCTATTAAAGGGGCGCAATTAGCGCCCATAGTGATACCTACAACCTGTCGATAAACTTTGTTGCCGAAACGTACATAAATATTATCAAGGAAAAAATTAAAAGCTTCAATCATCTCATCACACCTCCTGTAAGTATATCTAGCATATTTACCTTTCTCATTAGAGAAGAAGGCTTCAAATGAGTTGCAGCAAATAGATTTCCATTCAGATTTACCAAACGACCATTTAATTAAATAGGAAAACCTTTTGTTTGATAAGATAGTGTGGAAGTGTAGTGTAAAGAGTAGAAAAATCAAAACTGTCAACAGAATCAAAAGGACCATCAAATGCACGTAATTTATCTAAAACATCCAAAGAATTGTTTACACGCCAAAAATAGTTTATATCACTATGTTCATATATTTTATTACAATAGTTTATGATAAGCTCTTTAATAGTGGTTAATGAACATGTTAAAAGCACTGAAAGATTAGTTGTAGAACACTTACTAGAGGCCGAGATATAACGATATTTAAATGGTTTTTTGTGTAATTTAGGTAGCCAATACATAGTAGGGACCTTCAAATAAAATTGAGAATGGAAATGGGGAATGTGTCAAAGAGACAGCAACCCGACCATAGAGCAGACAACAGCCGAAGGTCACCAATGGGTCTTCAATGCAGCGAGAAACTCCCGCACCCGGAGGCGTCATTCAGCTGGCACCTAAACAAATATGTATAGTAGTTCAGTGATAATGGACGTCATACTAAACTCCAAATTATACACAAGAAACTAAAATTAAAAATGATACAAGACTAACAAAGGCCAAAGGCTCCTGACTTGGGACAGGTGCAAAAATTCGGCGGGGATAAACATGTTTTTTGAGATCTCAACCCTCCCCCTATACCTCTAGCCAATGTAGAAAAAACAAACGTACAACAGTACGCACAGTAAAACTCAGTTTAAGAGAAGTCCGAGTCCGATGTCAGAATAGGAAACAAAAGAAAATAAACAAAATGACAATAATACATAAATAACAACAGACTACTAGCAGTTACTGACATGCCAGATTCAGACCTCAATTAAACTGCTTGAAAGATTATGTCTTCATCATATGAATATCAGGCACAATCCCTCCTGTTAGGTGTTTAGTATTATACCATCCTAAAATATATGAGAAGAACATAACCCGTGTCATGCCAACAACTGGTTTTAGAATAAATATGTTTAATTCCGATGCAAAGACCCTATAAGTGAATGTTCAGAAGAAGCCTTAAGCTTTGATGTGGTTAGACCGTTTCAGACTTACATTTATGTTCTAGTGGGATCCAGATCACCACCTGATAAATAAAGAAACACAAAAAGCAAAATATCATTATATGGTATTTTTCGTATTAGTGCATTACATTCTAACAACAGAAAACGCATACTACAATCATTCTGTCATTAAAGTGGAACGTGCAAATTATATACTTGATGTTGAAAAAATTATCAACTGATTAATACAATCAATTAAAATGTTTGGGAAAGAGTTAGATGAATGCTTATTTCAGAATTGTTTTGGGAATTAATATAACACAAGAAGATATGGTATGGTTGTCAATTAAGTGCAAGACAAAATAAACATACTACATATCTAAATGGTTCTTTCAGTAACTGAATCCTAATTCAAAAGTATTTACAGTTATACATAACACGTTCTATCAGACTTATGCCCTTAAATAAAAAACATGTATAGCAGAAAACAAAAATCTAGAATTTTTCCTAATATGCTGATAAAAAAAAAATAGAAATGATTATAAATTTAGTTTATTACAATCTGATATGTGTCATATATATCTATATAATATTCCAGAAGAGGAGTAAGACACCACGGGGACATACAAATCTCATAAGTCAAAGAAAAACTGACAATGTCATCCGAAAAAAAACCCACGTAAAAACAATCAAGTCATTATAGCATTACAGATAACACCAAAGACCAAGCAACACCAGGCCCATGATAAAACTTGAGATAAACTAGGGGGTCCCAAAAGGTTAGCAGAGCCTGCTCTGTATGTGATCAATATGACTCAGAACACCTACATTAAGATATGCGTATCTTCATTCATTTGATTATCAATTAGTTCTTTTGCAGTATTATTTGCAAATATAATTTCCATTAGAATGTCTTTATCCGTCACAATGCAGGTTTTTATTTTTAATTTTCAACTACGAACAAACTTTTCCTTAGATATTCATTGTAATTTCATCTAACTATCAAAAACATCAATAACATTGAATGCAGTACTGTAGAACCCCAAACACAATGTAGAAGACACATCATGAACATGTATGAACATGACTTTAAACTTTGCCGTTTTGTTTCAAATGTTTCCTTTGAATTAATATTTATGATTATAATTTTTGATTTTGAAATTTTTATAGATATCAAACCTTATCATAACGGTCAGATACTTATAGAATTTGGCAGATACTACTCTTATCTCAAACCCTTATTTCAAACTAATTTTCCGAAATGTTGTAATTTATGGTTCAGATGTTTTTCCAGCGTGTAATGCGTATCTATACTAGTAAATTTGGAAACCAAAAATTTTCAGTCGGTTGTTCTCCAAGCCGACTATCGTCTGAAATATTATATAATAATTAATAGTTAGTGTAGGTAATGTTACTAATAGCTTCGCATAACATTGCTTTTTTGTGATGTTACAATGTTATTCTGGGTAGGGGTGAAGGTTAGTACCCTTCGTCTGCATAAACAAATTTCTTAGAATAATTTTCCTTGTATCTTTGTAAACACTCAAAATACAATTGTCCGTACAATTAATTTCGATGTTTCATAAATCTTTAAAACATTGTTCATCGATATTTAGATAAATAAATGTAGTAGTATATTCTCAGCATATTATTGAAAGTTGGTGTAAAATAAGGATGGTCAAATAACATTAAGACAAAAAACAAATACTACAGATTTAGGAGTACTCCAAGTAACGGAATATGATTCAAAACCAATTACAACTTATAAATTAGTCAGGTTCCTTCAGACTTAAATACTCCATGTAACTCTATTGACGAAACAACATTTATAACTATTTACCGATATAAATAAAAAAATAGAAGAATTATGAATATAATAAAAAATGATAAATTCCATTAAATTATAATACGAGATGTTTGATCTGTATCTATTTAGATGTAAAAAAAAAAAGGCCGACAGACAAGAAAGACACTCTTAACTTAAAAGTCGAAGATAAACTGAAAATGTCAATGTAAAAGAAACCGAAAAAATCACGATAAGCTAAAAACGTCCACAAGACACTACATAGGAAACGAAATGATGAACAACAAAAATTTCTCAACACAACAGAAGGTTATATTATGTTCTCCGAAAAAGCTACATGGAACCTGATCCACATGTGATTTGCATTATACAATGACATGTATTTCCCTATATGTGATTTCCGTTAATCTATTTCTTCTGTTTTATGTGCATGTTGTGGAAATACACAAACGGGAATGTTCTCTCCGAACAAAATTTCCTCATTTATTTAATCAGTGTGACAAGGATACATTTATTGATAAAGAACAAGTTTTTCCTAAAAGATGAAGATACTTTCCTTTAGCACTTATTTGAATTATTGAGGTGCAATAAAAAATGATAAGAAGAGCAGGGCAAATGTTCAATAGTAAAGGGTCTGGATGGGGTGTTCACTATATAGAGAATAATGGGCAAACAGTGCAAAATAAAGGGCAAAAAATAAGGAATAGATAAAAATAGACCCCACCAAAAATGAGAATAGAGAATAATACTGTGCTAAAATATACAAAATAGAGAACTACGTACAAAGTATAGACAAAAAAATCAATCAAATTAAATAAAAGAAATGAGGGACTCTTCTCCAAACAGTCAAAGTAGAAGTCATTTTTGGTAAAACAATGTAGGCACAGTGATTACCTGTTTGTTGTATTTTGACGATAACTTCGCCTTGAATATTTTTTTTAAAGGAATTGATTTGATATTTTCAGGTATTTAGGAGTATTTTAGGAAGTCTTTGATGATATCTTATGATTAAATGGTTGTAAATCCTTCCATCACAAAATAAACGGAGTATTATTATGAATACGCATTAAGTGTTAAGATAGACACATATATTTTAATGTTGTATCTATTTTTTTTATAGAAAGGATACGTATCCTGAAGGTGATATCTGTAATTTTCACCTCTCACCCGAGATATCTTAAATACCCACCGGGTCGTTGAATAATCCGGGAATTCGAAAAGTACCCGTTTTCGGCCGAATTCTTGAGCCTTTAGCATGTTTAGACTGGATTCATAAGTGATATTCTTTAACATACCGGCAAGTTCATAATTCTTTCTAGACATGAAGTTCAACTATCTGTGTTACCTGACAAATTGAATGCTAATGTAAGACATAATAGTGTCATGTGAAAAAGTGTTCACATGGACAGTTTTTCATAGAATTTTGGTATTAAATAATGTCCATTGCCATTAAATATTGTCCCTCAAGTGGACAGATTTTTACTGCAAAAGTTATGAAATAGTGTCCACCCACAGAACAAGTTTTCATAGTAGTTGCTATTAAATATTGTTCTCCGAGGGAAGTAATACAAAGGTCATTTTTTTTTATTATACTTGAATTTTAATATTAAAATCAGAACGATTGATTTGAAATTGATTAATATAAACAAACAATTGGTTGGAAGTGAATATAGAAAAATTAAAGTTATAAGAAATACCCTGCTGATGCTAATGACAATGAAAGAACAGTAAGAAGGAAGTGTGTAAAGTATAATATCAAATTTGAAGAACTTTACTATATATGTTATTAGAATATTCAAAAGAAAATATAGATACTTGGTATTAAATAATGTCCATTGCCATTAAACATTGTCCCTTAACCTTCTAAGTGGACATAATTTTACAGCAAAAGTCATGAAATATGGTTCACCCACAGGACACTTTTTCGTAAAATTGTTATTGAATTGTGTCCTCTAAGGAAAATAATACTGAACTGCATATGTTGCTTATTTGAATTTAAATCATTATATATGTACATGTATATAATTCGCCTGAACATCAGCCCAACAATGTTAGATCTGTAAATTTGCTTTCGCAATTTTTTTGTTCTTTTATATATATATGTATATACAAAAGAAGTTAAGGATGGTATGAGTGCCAATGAGACAACTCTCTGTCAAAGTAAGATGTATTAAATATATGAGATCAAACTTCTTAACACATTTAACATGTCTAACACGTGTTTAAACACAACAAAATGCAGCACCATTATATATAGTTCGTTTATATCACAAAAAGACAACCAAGTGTTTCCAAATGTGGGTTACTTATGTTAATGTTGCTACCGATTTAGTTTCAAAGTCATGTTTGCATTTCAACATGAATTCAAAAGGTAAATAAGCTCGACTTCGATAAAAACATAAGTTTATCTCGATTAGCTAGTATATTTCTTCTTGAATTTTAAATATCACTTCTTTTATTATGAAAAATTGTTGTTCCCCTGTTTTTGACGATTATCGATGTGCTATCTAAACATAGAAACACAAATTGATAGCAGATGATAGTTTTGTGGGAAACTGGAAACACTTCAATAGAGGGCTGTTCAATGAACAACCATTAATCTTAGAATTATGACAAACATATTCCTTGACATACAAACCATACATTTATGTGATTTTTTGACATAAAAATATCGATTCCCCATGATCTATTTTGCTTTCAGAGCATTTTCTCATTTTTTGTTGGATTTGTCAAAAATTACGATTTTCGAAAAAAAAAATGAGTAAAAAAACTTTTAATTTTTGTTACTTTTAGAATTATTGTGTCATGTTATATAAGGTTCATGCTATCCTTCTGATAACCTCATCGAAAAAAAAAGAACCAGAAAATGGCTTTTTTTATTATGGCAAATATTTGGAATGTTGATTCTTGACCTTTGAACTTGATTTAATGGAAATTGGACCGTATGATTTTTTGACGACCAGGCAAAATTGAAAGTACAGATATTTAAAAGCATTCAAACGATATATAACTCAGCCGTACACTCGTCTATTTAGTTAGAGAGGCCAGACTTATATATTAGTAACTACAGGGATGAATTGTGTAATATTTGCTTTATGTGTAAAGAACTGTCAAAACAAGCATTTTTAAAGACCTTATTTGTTAAATAAAGTTTAAAAAAGACTGAACCATTAAGGGACACTGTTCTACCTACTGAATGATTAACCTGTACTTGTAAATAAAATTAAGTTGACCAAGTTTGACACCTGTTGAATATAAAATTTCATATTTTGACCAGAAGGATATGGCCAGTCTGACACTAATATTTCACGTATATTTATAAGGTATACCGGTCCTGTCATTTTAAAGTTTTAGATTTCAAATTTCAGGAAAACATTATTCATGACTGATAATGCAAACATATTACTATGTAAATCCATGAACAATGTGAATAAAGATTCAAATGTATGTCAGTAGTATCTGTATGCAATTCAGTAGAATTTAATATGAATCCAAGCTTTAGAACAAATGCTAATAATTAAAACGGAATTTTGTAGTAACTAAGGCAATAGCCTGTTTCCAATTAATCAAATACATGCCTTATCAATAATAATTATTTGTTTAATTTTTTCAACAAGTTTGAAATATTTATGCTTTAGTCAACAATGATTTGAATTGTAGTTTTCAAAATTCTCGTTTTGTGGAACAAACATAATCAGAACAGATTTCCGAATTTTTCTTGAAAATGATAGAATAATTGTTTTCTTAACCTAAATATGATTAAAAACAACAATTTCTTTGATAATCAAACATCTAAAGCTTGAATTTAAAATACCACTTATTTTATTATAAAAATAGTTGTCCCCCCTGATATTGACGTTATTGATGTGCTATCTAAACATAAAAAAAAATTGATCGCAGATGATAGTTTTGTGGGAAACTGCAAACACTTCAATAGAAGGCTGTTCAATGAAAAGCCATTAATCTTAGAATTATGACAAACATATTCCTTGACCTACAAACCATACATATATATGATTTTTTATCATAGAAATATCGATTCCCCATAATATATTTTGCTTTCAGAGCATTTTGTCATTTTTTGTAAGATTTGTTAAGAATTAAAATTTTCGGAAAAAGTTAAGTCAAAAACTTATTTTCGATTTTTCTTCTTCTTTCTATCTGCACTTTTTTCATTATTTTATTTCAAATAAGGCGTAACAAATGTATCTTCAGGAACGTGCCAACATTGCATATGTTTGAATATCTTGGAAAAGAGTTTCAGCTGAAGTTTGTGTTGACGGAATCATGTATGGAACATATCATAATAGAAAAAAGCAGACACAATGTGTTATTAAAAAGTATTACCTGCCATATTGGTTGAAAACTGTGACTTTATTTACCTTGGCCAGGTACTAACCTAATCTATTAAGTTGAAAAAACGTTGATAAATTTACCTTATAAAGATATTTTATCTTTATTTTAGTGATATCATAGTCAAACAAGTACTTCCTGTGTTATCATGGTTTTATTATTAAAACATATTTTATATATATGGCACAAAAATTTGACTTTTTAAAGAAATCATAAAATAAATACAATGAAATTAAGATTATTTATTTTAAGTCATATGATACCGTTCTGCAAAGTTTGGAGCAAAACTTGCGACAATGTTTTTGCTGTAAAACTACGAAACCGCACATTTCAAAATCAGTACTTTTTTTATATTAATCGCTATTTGTCTTACCAGTTTTGGGCGAAGTGATAACAGATTTTCAAACGAAAATTAAACAAAACATTTATCTGAAGTCATTAAAAGACAATAAACGTCTAATATTAGTTCAACACAATACATTAAAGTGGACGTGTGTTGATAACAAAAACAGTGTAAGGACCTCTGGACTTTTGACAGTCAATTTTACTAACATAATCGACACACAACACATACTTATAATGCATTTGTACTGCTTGAACATCATTTACATTTGATTTGTTTGTTAGATTATGAATATCAGGTAATCACGAGGTAATTCATTTCGATTTCATATTTCTTTTCCTTGTATGCATAGGTGATATGTCCGATCCAGCATTAATATTTGATTTCTAAAATTCGAATATCTCTCCTATAAATAGAATTTTATGTCATTGTTTTCTGAGTTAAACATTTGCATATATTTTGTTCGCACTTTCATTCTTTCTCCAAATAAGATTTGAATCAGATCCATTTCCGGTTTAAGTGTAGAAATGGATATAAGGGATTGAATTGTTTTTTTTTTCTGTACAGTTCAAATTCTTCACGTCAGATTCTATAAAAACCATTGTCGAAACGGCATCATATACTCATCATATCAATGAAACAGAGAAATTATGATACACAAATGTAGCTGTAGGAATACTTTTTGGCAAAACTAAATGAAACAGGGGAGCTTTCAGATGCTCGTATTGCATGCATATCTAGGTGACAAATATGTTATTTGTTATTTTTTTAATATTGGAAAGAAAACCAACTGATTGGATATACTTGTATAATGGAATAACTCAAAGCTCATAATTTTTCCAACGATCCTATATTATCTTTATCACAGAGAAATTATAAGACTTTCTTTTCAATCATTAGGATAAAAATAGCAAATAGTAGAAATTAAATGGAAGCATTGAGTTTTTAGGTCATGTATTTATAGTTTTACCAAACAAATAGCAACCAAACCTTAAAAAAATCAGCATTCATCGACAATGTCTTATTAATGTCCAAGATAACACATTGAGGAGCAACCATGCCATATTTCCACCAAAACAACTAACTAGGCGTCCAAACAGGAATTGTGATACATTCAGATATTCAGCAAAAAACAATATGTATTTAGAATGTAATATAATATCTAAAACCATGCTGCTTCGTATGTTTTACATGAAAATCTACAATAAACAACAAACAAAAAATCTCAAGGTTGGGATAGACTGGTTTTGGTGTTCTTGCGATTCAACTTGTTTAAATAACCCAATTAATTTCTTGAAAACACTTGCAATTGTATATCAAGTGATGACGGTTACCATACATATTATAAAAATAAAAGTAAGGCGCTCATGTGATTAAAATATCCTAAAAAAAAGTTATCTTTTTTGCGGACGATATTTTCGATTCTACATAAAAAAAACATGCCTGTACCAATTCAGGAATATAACACTTGTTATCTATTTGTTTAATGTGTTTGAGCTTTTGATTTTGCCATTTGCTTAGGGACTTTCCGTATAGAATTTTCCTCGGAGTTCGGTATTTTTGTTATTCTAACTTCATTTATTTTTTTATATGTTCAACGGTTAAATCTTATTGTAAAATTAAAATTCGAAGGAAAAACAATTGAAGTAAAGTTAGAAATCGAATTGCCATGTGTAAGGGATAACCCAAGGTCATTGAATTGAATCAAAATATTTCCATAATTTCTGAATAAGGGAACGATCATTTATGTACTGGATGGGTGATGCAGGAGGATTTTGTTCATGAATATTATTATCTTTTCTGGTAAGAATTGATTGATCAAAATTGTCGAATACAGTTGGAAGTTGAATAGATTTCTTAACACAATACAGAGAATATATAGAAAAAACAAGAATCCAATAGGTAACAAATTCTCATTAATCGGTATTGTGTTTGACAACTGAACAACTTATTTAACTACATATACAACTAGAGGTTTTTCAACTTAAGGTAGTGGGAGTCTATATGAAAAAGAAAAGAATTTTTCAAATTTTCAATAAAATGAAGTGTATTTGATGAAATGTTCACAAATATAATAAAACTACATGTAATAGTTCATCATGTTGTATTAAATATTACCAATTCTATATGGATTATACAGAGAAAAAGTTTTTTATGTGAATAGAACGCAAATTTAACAAATTAAAATTACACAATTACAATACAGTTCTGCAGATAGCTTTTATATAATGATTTCAGAATATCAACAAAAATGGGGTCATCGTACGTTGTTCTGTTATAAAATGAAATAGAAATATAACCTTTAGATTCTTCTTTGAATTATACTATTTACGAGTTACCCCAACCCTGAAGAACAGTAACTTAAAAGATATTTGAGATTATGCAAAACATTCTAAAAGTAAAGTATTTTGTCCAGCACTATAGACAAAATTCCATAAGACATTTCATTGCATATAAGAAATCATTACTGAAAGTTAAACAATCAAATGTTCACTACTTTTTTTCCTGTGTACAAGTTTTAGTTACCATGTTACCTCAAGTTTCCAAAAATATTCTACAGAAACAAGAAATAGAAAAATAATGGTGCTTTGAAACACCCAAAATAAATGTTTATGATTTTGTGGTATTACACCTAAAGAAGATTTTTTGTTGAATAAACTTAACGTGATTTTTTCCTTTGAAATACTGGTTATTTCAAGCATTACTGTCAAGTTTTGTCATATTAATCAGTTCAATAGTTGGAGAAAAATCTGGTATAATGTAAACTTAAGACAACATCTACAACGATTCGAGCAAAATTTCCCCGAAAAATCCAAATCAAGCTGCATCATGATAGAAGATAGTGTGGAACTATGAATGATCAAATATTTATCTCATCTGCCAACAAACAGTTGAATATGATACAAAATATGACTCTATGATGATAAATACCACTAATGGACCTATTTGTCGTCATTATAAGGTTCCTTTTGATCCATTTATACCTTTCATTTCCTCACGTTTCAACTTTTTAGGCCAATTAATATAAATTGTGGGATAACTTTCACTCACCAATGAACGAAATGTGATAATAAATGAGTAGTTGAATTATTCAAGCTGAATGAATTATCCATATGAAAGTTTACTAACTCCATGGAGGTTCAATAAGTCCTTACGCAAAACTTAAATGTCCGCCTCGTTCCAAAGAGGGACAAAAAAGGCTTCCCTTTTATAAATAATTTGTTGTTACTGCTTCAAAAATGATTCACTAATAACTATATATTTATTAAAGTATTACTTTGGAAACAGTATTCTATTATAGCAAAAATATAAGAAATAAGGAGGTTAGTCAGTAAAAAACTCCCCAAAACACTGAGTATGGCTCCCTCTGTTTACTAATATACATTGTAGAGTCATATGTCAAGGCAATTTTCTTTTAGAATGTGTTTTTGAGACTCAATCCACTCAGAATATTTCTTTCTTGTAATATTTTACTTAAAAAGCATGAAATTATAACAAATGAAAGTACACACAAGGTCACAGGTGCATATGCAGCTTCCCATAATAGGTGTAATACCACAATTGATTTTACACAATAATTCTTTTTAAATTTTTTCGTTTGAAAAAATTATTAACTATTTTCCCTTGATAAGCTTAAGTAACCATGTAACCTCATGTTTTCAAATTAGTCTATAGAATCACCCAAAAACATCATGGTGATATGAAACGCCCAAGATAAATGTTTATGACTCAGAAATGTTTTACTGCAATGAAATGTAGGATTTATTTCATACAACTGTCAAATTTAAGGGAATATTTCTTTTCGACCCTTTTTCATAATGGACTGGATGTGACGGACTATGATTTGGTGGTATTACAGCTAAAACGAGACTTAATAATGAAAATTATGAAGAGTCCTTCCGTCCTTCTTAAAGTTACTCAATTATACACAAAACTCATGATGTTGTGATATTAACTTAAAATTAATAGGCTGAAATAAATCTTAATAAATAATGTATTTTGAATTGATTAGACCACATATCATACTTCGTCATCGTTTGCTTTTGTCGAATAAATCATTTAAAACAACAAAGTATTTTATTTAGAAAGACCCTTGCGTCTTAAAACAAGTGTCCAGGTAGAAAGACACTTTCAGAGTAAGGAATTACATAGAACAGATTTGAATGAGTTAGAATCCTTAGATTCATTAAGATGTCAAAAATCACTAAGTATAAATGTCAGACTTCCTGTGACAATAATTATATTAAGTATTATGAACGTTTTAAAGGAAAAAATACTAAGATTGTCTATCATAATTGTTTTTGAATCACTCTCGTTTTCTATAGGTTTAGCTATTTGTGTTGCTGTGATTCAAGTAGGCCTTTTGTAAAATAATGGGTCTACAGAGTAGAAAGGTAGTAGTAGTGAAAGTTCGTCACAGATATCAGACATATATTTTGTACGCCAGACGTGAACTTCGTCTACATCAGACTCATTTGTAATGCTCGAATAAAAAAAGATGAAGGCAAAGTCAAATACGAAATCAAAGACGATCATGCCATTAACTAAGAGTTTGCTGTATCAGGCTGTGATAGTTGATGAATATCATTTCCCTTTTTCTTGAAAATAATCAAAAAAATACTGACAATGCAATGGTAGTAAAAGTAAAAGACCAAAAGACAATCACCAGTATAGAAAACACAAAACATAGAAAACTAAAAACTGGGTAACACTAACCCCACCAAAAAATGGAAGTGATTGAGTGACAGAATATAACAATCTATTTGACAATGAAATTTAAAAAGTTTGCAAGATGTTTTTTATATTTGTCTTTTAGCAGGTTGTTTTTGAATTCTGCCCCGTACTCTGTAAGCTTGGGTTGTATTTATAGTAGATTTTCAATCCTGATTTCTATGATGAGTTCATTGTGTCGGAATATTGTCAAGATATATGTTGATAAAAATCCCGGCTTTGGTATAGTTTCCGTAGTGGGAACAAGTTCTTCCTGAAAATTACAAACACAATCTTTGCAATGTTGCGGTATTAATAAAAGATATAATTTTTCTTCCTTTTCTTCTGCTTTTTTCCCATACCCAATTGAAATATCGACTACATCGTCTCATCAAATAAAGGGTTTTCTACAGAAATTGGAAACATAATCGTAATTTTCTTGTTTTAGGTCATGAAACATTTACTTTGTGAAGTACCTCACTGATTCTTCAAACAAATACAGCGACATTGTTATCTTCAAACTCTTTTATTGACAACAAAGTTGTTAACTTTTGTAAACTTTATTGATGAATATTCCAGCATACTGTCGACAATGCTTCTCATTGTGCACCACTACTGCCCGACATGTTTTGTACTCATATGAATTTGAACCAGCATTAATACAGAACCATCTTAAAGACAAAACTAATAAGCAAATTCAAAAGTTGTGTATCTAATTTTCAGATATATATTGATACTTGAATGAGTTGACATCTTATAAATATATACCAATGAACTTGAGATTTAAGGATAATACTGCAGGAAAAAGGTCTGCTTCATATCTTGATCTTGGCCTCTATATTGACACAGATGAACGACTTTAATCTTTGACAGATATAATCAATTTCTGAGCATTCACAAAACTCTCTGACCCATTGTATTGTGTTTATATATATATTTATATATATCAGTTGATACGTTACTCTCGTGCGTATTCACGATATACGGACTAAATTAACAGTGGTGTGCTCCTTACAGAAAACTGCTGCAGCAGACGTATGAGAATCAACGACTGACATAAACACTAACATTCCTACAGTTTGACGGTATTACATGTTCGCGGTCACCATCAAGAATTGGATGGCAGATACGAGGTGTCAGTGTCTAAAATCACTAGCGATATGTGTTCACGAAGGCTTTCAGACTGAGCGAATTCGCATGCCAAGTAACGCTTACATAGCAGGAGGCGATTACATGTAGCCTCGCTCACTTTGGAGTTGATGCCTCTATTTTCAGTGTTGAAAGGTTTTTGGCGTTCATTACATTTCTGTTTTACAGTTTAACTGGAATGCTCTTGTTTGATTGTTTTATTACCAAGTACATTTGTCAACATTACATCAAGTTTCATGGTTGTTTGTTTTCTCTCTACGATTTGGAATACATACTTTGCAAATAACTTTGCTATATCGAATAGACACATAGCACAAACTACGAACTGGTCTGTCGTGATATATTTGGATAAACGATCAATGAATTTTTAAATAACGACAAACAGTTACTAAGTTTGTTTTAATTTAAACAACAACAAAAAAACTCTTAAGGCATTATATTATGAACATACTATATAGAACAACATACGACTAATAATCGAATGCACAAATTAATTAACATAACACTAATTACATTCGTCTTATCAATGACAATATTTCAAATGCTACGTTGAATTGTTCATTTGGAAATAATACTATAGATTGCATAAAAGCATGTCTCGTCGATTCTATGTCTCCTAACAATATAAAACATGTACCTAAGATCTGGTAAGAAAAAGCTTTATCAGTAGGGCCCGAAATAAAACAGTTTTCCTTTGTAGTCAACTGTATATTCCTGAGGGAATCCCAGCATTGCTTCCTATTGTGTAGATGATTATGACATAGAAAACAAAGCAAATGATCACATACTACTGGAGACATGATGGTTGATCCTATCATTTGTAATTCGTCCGGTATTAAACAAGAGTCATCGATAAATGTCACCATATCTAATAGCAAAAATCTCCACAACTGAACAATATTCATATTCTTAAATAACTGTAATTTTAATAGCTCACGATGACTATCTTCAAATGTCATATATTTATTAATTTTTTCTGGTGTGCATTTCAATAGAGAATACTGAACGATGTAAAGAGCTTTATTGTAATGTTTTCTAGTATAGAAAAACGAAACTAGCACCAGCCATCCAGACACAGCGTCATGATGCGTTTTCAATAGAAGAGTGCGTACACCTGTTTTGTATTGTTTATACGTAGATTTATTACCAGACATATCCTCAAATGGTTGTAAATGCTTACTTCCTCAACATTTAGACATATAGTATAAATACAGGTATTTTATTTTTGAGCTCTTAGTTAATACAAATTTGTGCATCGCTCTTTCAAAATTACTATATAGCTATAACGTCTTTTAGCAGTATTTTCATTAGTGAATAACATAATAACTGTGTATGTGTAAATGAATAAATCAGAAGTTTCTCACCAACGGAAAATGATATTCGCCATTCGAATTCTTCTTGTGTCGATCCTTTCACACCTACAGGTACAAAGAGAACCCCGTGTTTTACAATAGCCTGTATAACATCGCATCTCGGCAATGAATTATTTGATCGTGTTACCCATTGTTTCGCTGGTGATATCCATAATTTACTATTTAAACAAACTGCGAGGTCAATCTTTCCATGTATGTCGGATACACATGGCCCATGCACAATCGGCAAACCGGAGCTAGTTAATGATTGTTTGAATTTAAGACTTGACAAGTAAAAATCACTACCTAGCTGATCACAGTATTCGAAGATTCTCTGTTCATTGCAGTGCACTACACGTAACATAGTAAAACCTGCCTGTGTGTCTTCCATTTCCATTGAAAAAAGTATTTTATCAGCATTAGAAAAAATGTGTTTATTTTCACAGACCCCAGTGTCTTTCATAACTGCCATAACATCTAAATCACTATCTCGCATAACAAGACCCTCTCCAAAGCTACCACTGGTTATATTCAGAACATTGAATATCCTTTATACAAATTTGGGAAACAACGAACAAATGTTAGAATATACAGGATCTGTCATATTACAAAGATAGTATACATTATTTACATTGTTTAATATTTACATTATTTTGGAGATTTTAGAAACATTGAATCTCTTTTACAAACTTTGAAAACGACAAACAAATGCTATAATATATAGGGACTGTCATATTACACTGATAGCAAACCTTATTTACACTGTTTAATATCTATATTATTTTGGAGATAACGCTAAAATAATCAGGTCATCTTACAAACTAATTTGAAAATATATGGTGATTTAGGTTTGAATTATTTTGTGCATATGCGTTACGGAAAAGGGATCATCTTTGAAAAAAAATTAACTAGTTTCTGTGCATACTTGTACATGAGAACCTGACTGTGAAACCCCTGACAATAACATGATTGAAATGGTTATATTGTCATCATTGAAAAAAATTGTCTTTCTTTCAGTTACCTTGATTATTCCATATAATTTTATTTTTTTTAATCGGCAACTAAGATTATCTTTATCTTATAGACATGAACTTTCTGGAATGTGCACTGGAATTACATCGTTTCATAACATCGTACACCTACTAATACACAAAACGCAGACTAATTCAACTTTTTTCACTTGTCTGGAAGAAGAATAATTTATTATAACTTGCAATTAACTTGTATTTAGGTAGTTCAGGGGTATACCGCCATCTTGAATTGTACAATCACAGTTAATAATCGGTCTAGTTCTTTGCCCAAATCTGCAAATTTGGAGACAGATTTGCAATTTATTGGTTACACTGTTTATTTATATAAAGAAAACTTAGTTATTCATTGCATTGTCGAAAATGTTTTAACAAATACCAAATATTTGTGCTTTTAGAATTAGTTTTTCAAATAAGCCATTTAAGGGGAGATAACTCTTTTAGTACAAAATTTATACTGGACATATAGGGAAATTATCATTTTTACTTGTAGCAAGAAAACAAGTTCGGTGACATCATTTTTATTTTTTTTTTGAATTTTCTTTATTATAAAACCTATCTTCTTATATTTTAATTCAAAATTCTGCCCATAGATTTCTTTTTATGCACAAAATTATTTTTTCATTGCACAATCTAAGCAAATTTTAGCAATGATAAACGACTCGTATCTTGAAAAATAGCGCAGTGACCCATACTTTTTATTATTTTTTTGGAAAAAAAACATAGTAAAATCTTCATTTTGGCAAAGTATAAAAAAATTCTGTCATTTTTTTTTCTATATCCTGAACTACCTTTCTTACCATTTAAAGACAAACCATTTCCATTTCCTTTAACTTAATTCCAACGTCTGTCAACCTTAAAACTATTGATTCGATACATAGATATTGTGCAAATTAAGTTTTAAGCTACAACGTCATATCCATATTATTGAGAGTGGGTTTATCCATTGACGTTTTTAGGATTATAAAGAAAATAATATCTTCATTAAATCACACCTGTCATCTTGTTTGGTCCGTCGAGCTTAACATGAAAACCTGTATTCTGATTTAGTCCTCTTTTCGTTCACAACTCAATATAAGTATAATTATTTTTCATTGGATAAGTTTATAACTTTAACATCTGTTATAAGTAGAAATCATAGGTTTAACAATGATTTTAAAATAAACGTAAATAGGATGAACGTACATGAAACGGGTTGGGGTACAAGGTAGGGAAAATGTGTCTTGAACATTTTTGTTGTTTTCTTTGGAAAAAGATAAAAAGAAAGGTTCCAATAATTTCCAACAAGTTACACATTATCCATAAAGTACATGCAAGGGGCACATAAAATACAATTCAAGAGAAAAGATATATTTTATTACCGTTGATACTCGTCTTATTTCAAAGAAATGAAGGCAATAGCTCAAAGTTTCACAATCAGATGAAAGAGGTTTTTTGTATCGGCTATTTGTTTTAAAGATTATCATGCAAAGTTAATATATGGTTGAATTGATGCACACATTTCAGCTGTTTAAAGTGACATAATCTTCGCACTTTTATTGATTTTAATTTATAATTTCGTAGAAAAGATGAATAACAATAAAAGACTTGATTAATGTGATAGTTTCGGTACCTTCTAGATGTATACTGCACAATGCATGACACATTGTATTTAAGAGTTACACATATCATGATTGCTTACTGGAAATCTATAACATATTTTTAGACATTTAAAGATGACATTTTTTTGGAGGGTCTCTGTTGTTGTGTATTTAGGTTATCGACAGATGGTCTAGGGAATAAAATGTGAGATAAGATAATTTTTGTCTTTCATTCCTTATGTTCATGTCAACATAACAAAAATTATTTTAGTAAAAACCAATTGAAAAGTTGATATTTCGTGGACCCTAGATGTTTGAAATTTTCATTATAGTATTTCAACGTATTTCTAAATGGTTGCTTTGGGAACAAACTAAAACATAAATTATAAATTTTAATATATTTGTGTTTTTTTTTTTTTGTTAACAATGTAAACATTCTTATTGTTTTATTGATTCACTTTATTTCCATGGGGCTTTACATTCCCCTTCTTTCAATTTTCAAAAGCTTCTTTTTTCACCTATTCAGGCAAAATGTTGTTTTGACTGTTACCATGGAAACGCACATTATACAGGGTAAAAAGACATAATTTAACTCATCTACATGTGTTCTTATGATAAAGGGCAAACAATACATTTGTAGCATGTTATGAATCACCCTCTGCATGATTTTTACAAAGACAGGTACGTCATACTCCTATTAATTAGTAATTTTAATATCTTGAAAGGAGAAGGTATGTGAAGGAGAATGAGAGCCTTTGTTTGATCTCTGATATTGCAAAAAATGTTGAAACACACAAGACTTGCAACATATTGATAATTCTATTGTTTGGTAAAAAAAATATATGAACTAAGGCTTTACACGAAGTTATATTTTACACACATTAGCATCTTTATTAAAACATTTTTTATAGAAATATCTGGAGGAGGCAACCCTTGGCTCATATCTATATATAATGGCGAGATCTAAAGTTGAGGCTATTAGTCAGTTCGCGCTGTTTTGTAATAAATTCAAGATGTTTGAAGCCCTAATCCCACGATGTAAGACAAAATTCAAAACTTTCAACATGTATACTTATCAGACAAATGCCTTATGGACATTTGAAGACAGTAATTAGTTATATGTTTAATACTTTCTGATTTTAGAATTCAAATGGCAGTAAAAAAATACCTTATCATGCTTTCAGCTATCGACAAACAGATATGTACTTCTTTATTAAAAATAATTGGGAAAATACAACATAAATATTTAAGATTTAAAAGTATAAGTATAAGAAAGACAGACAGACAGACAAACAGACAGACAGACAGACAGATAGACAGACACACACACAACATTATGACTAACAAAAAGTGAACAGACAAAACACAGACCACAAAACACTGCGATTTTTTAACACATATACAATTTTAACACACCACATAAAATATAAAAACACACAGTTGACCTAACCAAAAATATATTAAACTCTCCAATTGAAACACACTGCGCATAAAACATCAACACCCGATTGATCCTATCAAAAAAAAGCATCACACTTTCAACATCTCCTTGCTTTTATATAGAAAGAAAACAACATTTAACAAATGGATAATATAACCAGAGCTGATAATGGCGCAAATCGTAAAGGGGCTTTGACTAATATTACATGAACTTTAATATTAGCATGTCTAGATCACATGTCGATTAAACTTTAACACAATAAATGATCCGCACAGCGCAGCTATTAACAAGATGACTACGAAATTGAAAACCAAAAAAATGAAAATTATTCGACATTGTTTGTAAGTTCAATGGCAAAAACATCAATGTTCAGAACGACAACATGTTGGTAACATCTTTTGAACCGTGATGAATAGCAAAGAAATTTATCAATCATTTAGAAAATGAGGGAATATTGAATAAGGACCCTAATTGAAGTTGTTACAAGGATTCTTGAACGTTTGGGGGTGATTTGCACTTCCTCTATACCAGACATTTACCCTTCGTTTTTTTACTGTACACGACTGTAAATGAATAAATACCACACAAGCAAACTAACGCCACTCTTGATGCTTTTACTGCCGGTCGGAAGAAATCTATGGTGACCACATTTCTACCACCTTCACCCAATGGATCATTTCAAAATATACATTAAATATGAAATCGAAATTAGAATAAGATTGTCCAACAGGGTTTCACCAGCACAGTAGTTGTCACTTCGGTGTTGACATGAATATCAATTATATAGTCATTTTTATAAATTAACTGTTTTGCAAAAGTACGAATTATTCGAAATATTAAGGATTTTCGTATACCAGGCATATATATTACCTTAACCGTATTTGTCACAACTTTTTGGGAATTTTGGGTCCTCAATGCTCTTCAACTTTATACTTGTGGCTTTCTAACTACATTTATCTGCGCGTCACAGATGAGTCTTGTGTAGACGAAACGCGCGTCTGTCGTATCAAATTATTAGCCTGGTACCTTTGATAACTATCTTATAATACGGAATGCATCACTTATTTTTTTCCACTCGAAAATAAATCCCTGAAAACCCCTCAATATTAATTGGCAGACGCAGATGAACGTAAAACTGACAAACAGACATTGATACGTGAATGTTTCTACATATCTTCTACCTGAGTTAATTGATAGTCAATAAGTATGTTTTAATACTTTGTGGTTTTGACCAGCTGGTTATCCTCTCCTTTATTACAAATTTGAAGAAGATAAAAATAAAGAGATTAAAAGTAGACATAGAAAAAAACACACACAATATCATAACCAGAAAAAAAAGACAATGAACAGATCACAAAACAATGTGATTTTGTTTAACTTATGGAGTAAAAAAATCACATTTCTGCAATTAGTTTCTGATTGCAGTTACGATGAAAAATTAAAATATATTTTCTAATGCGTGGAAATTTTCATTATTTCAAAATGTTTCAAAAATAGAGTTTAGAGTTAAGAATAGATCTGTTGAGATTTCACTTCCTTTCATATATATAGTAATCAAGTGGATTGTACCTTTTATCAGTGACGAGGATCTCTTTTTTATATAAACACAAGGAAGAAGATGTCCTTTCTTTAACCTTCCTGTTGAAACACGAAAACAGTGGAACTTTAGTTTACATCCAAATCAGATAAACATTTTGATATCCTTTCACATGTTCAAGAATCATGGTCGTTAGTGGGTCGTCCTTTTGACCGGATTTCAATTTGTTGACATACTGAAATTGGCTACAGTCTTCAATTTAATTTGTGAACATAACGTAATAATTTTCACAATGTATTTTCTAGAAAGATTGACATCAAATTATGAGACAATCATATATTAACTGATCCTTTATAGTTGTTGATCTTCACAAGAAAAAAAAAAGAAATATTTCTTTCATCTGATTCCTTTTTGGTAACTTTGTAATTTATTCCTTTCTGAATTTTATGGCCTTGTCAAACCACTCACAATAATGTCAGTGCACCTGACACTTTTTATTTCATGTTCTACAACAGAACGGGTGCCATATGTGGAGAAGGAACTGCATATCAATCCAGTGTATATGGATTCAGAACCGATTTAGGGCGGGTTCGTTCTACTTTGACTTTCATTTTCTATGTGGTATTTTGTCGACTTTCTCGTCTATTCGTCGTCTCTCCTATTTTGCCATGGCGTTGTCTGATTTTCTTCGACTTGTGAATTTTGAACTTCCCGTTGGTATCTTTCTCCACTTTTTTTCTGTTAATAATTAGTGATCATTGTTATAAAAAACTGGGTTTGGATTTTTTTATAAAGAAATACGCATTTTACCTCCGATTGCTAAATGGAAGAATAAACTCTTGTCGAAAAGGTATAAAGTAAAATCTATAAACCGTAAAGTCAATTGAAGTACGCAATGAATTGTTCTATCTTGTTCTTATAAGACTTCTTAACAACAACTTGAAATCATTTTGGAAAACCTACTCACAAGCATCAGTAAAATCGTCTAGCAATCCTTAAGTGTAACAGCTGGAACGGCATCTGACACATTTGTATCAAATTTCAAAACAAACATGAACTGATTTGTTTAGGTTTAGTGTATGTAGTCTACTACAAAATGCGTTGACACATTTACATCACACTGATACAAGAAAGTAAGAGAGTACAATCATTACATTAAGCATTTACATATACTTATATTTTATTTAAGAAGATAAATTTCGTAGACATCCATCTTGATTAAATACATAACCATATAACAAATCTATCATAATACATAGATTATGTAAAATTAAAAAAAAACAATTTCAATGATTTTGAAAATATTGATGTTCATACATTTTTAAATCATTTCAAATCTTTGTTTTGATCTGAAGTTTTTAACAGAACAGATTTCGTGCCAACAATTAATAGAAAATTGGCAACAGGAAAGCTTAAAGCTAAACGTAGAGGTTGCAATTCTGTAAATATAGACAATGCAAATTCCCATAGGAACTCCCTTTGGGGCTAAAACTGTGACTCTTTTACTATGAAGTTTTGTAAAAAATCATATCCCAGAACGGAAAGTTTATATGCACTGCTATTTTATTCAAAGGTCAAAATATAGGGCTGTACGGCATATTTTCAACATTTATATGCCCTGAACTTGTAAGAGTTAAAACTTATACTAAAATTCTATACTACCCTTACCTTCATTTTTTGACCTCTTAAGAATTAAAATTGAGCCGCTACCATGTTTTTCTATACTGGTTACATTCCCAAGTGATGTCACTATGAGATGAAACACAGAGATCATAAATGGGAACCAGTACGTTAACAAATTACCATATCTATGAATTTTATATATCTCCCCAAAAGAGGCGTGGTTTGAGAAACAGCTGTATTTACAAAGTGCAACCTATACAAACATTTATTCAAATAGAAAACTCTCTGAAACACTTTTTCTCACAACAATACTTATTTATCAGAACTATAGCCTAAAGAAATCACTGCATTTACTCTAAGTTTCCTTTTACAGTACATTTTATACCCCTACCCCTAACCCTGTTTCAATTTTTTACCCTATGTGAAAGTTTTCTGATAACAAATTGAAAGCATTTTAGAATACTATAAATGTAATGTTAAGTAGTTAATCATTCCAAAATTCAAGATTATGGTCTTTAGTGGATCGTCCTTTTGACCAGATTTCAATTTGTTGACATACTGAAATTGGCTACAGTCTTCAATTTAATTTGTGAACATAACGTAATAATTTTCACAATGTATTTTCTAGAAAGATTGACATCAAATCATGAGACAATCATATATTAACTGCTATTAGTCAGTGAAAGTTTACAATTTCTGCCTCAAATGGTCAGTTTAGAATTCTTGTCACAACAGTATTATCTAAGTATTATCCCTAACCATATATCTAACATAAGTTAGTTAATATATGAACTAGAAGTGCTTAAACAAAGCCATATTTGCAAAAGTTGCATTTATGAAGATATCAGTCTGGTGCATAAATTCCCTAAACGTTTGATAGAAATGATTGTTTACATCTAATTTTTGCATAACTTCCTAGCACAGTTATTGTTGTTTTACAAATGACCTTTCAAATTATAAAATCATAGCATGTTCTTGTTAAATTATCTGTTTTATGAAAACAGGACTTTACTTATTGCCAGCTTACCCTATGTGCAAATTTTCTGACATGAACTGGCTAAAACCTGTTTGAAACTATTCTGATAACAAATTGAAAGCATTTTAGAATACTATAAATGTAATGTTTAGTAGTTAATCATTCAAACATTCAAGATTATACAAAGTATCCAATCCTGCCTTTGTCTCCAGTCCACATCTTACTGTGTGCCTATTAGTCATTGAAAGTTCACAATTTCTGCCTCAAATGTTCAGTTTAAAATTCTTGTCACAACAGTATTTATCCTTAACCATATATCTATCATAAGTTAGTTAATATATGAACTAGAAGTGCTTAAACAAAGCCATATTTGCAAAAGTTGTATTAATGAAAATATCAGTCTGGTGCATAAATTTTCTAAAAGTTTGATAGATATGATTTCTTACATATTATTTTTGCATAACTTCCTAGCAGTTATTGTTTTCTTTACAAAAGACCTTTCAAATAATAAAATAATAACATTTTCTAGTAAAATTATCTGTTTTATGACCCAGGGGTAGGCATTTTTCTCTGTTTTTTGCCCCTGGGGCCTCACATTTCCTATTTTTTTCCCCTGTTTCTAGCAATGTGGAATATTCAGTACATATTTAGGATAAGTCACACTATTGTAAGTTTTATTGAGGTCATTTTGTAATTCTAGCTTGTACTTTTTTATGCCGCGGTAACAAAAATGCACATTTAGGTCTTACGGCTTACTTTTGGGTTATCGACAGGATAAAAACGCCCCACCAAAAAAAATTAGGAAGGACCAATGAGTTGCAATGACTGCGAAGAGTAAATATAAGCACTTCTAAACAATTTAAATTACAAATAGGCATATTTTATAAATTTATTTTGAATTCAGGGCTTTAAGTAAACCATGCACACTGTAAACTGTGAATTTATGCTGAGTCATCATAGTTAAGACCCAGAAAATTCTCAATCTTCATGAAATATTTATAAAACCTCATATTTGATTTAAATTATTTAAAATCTCTGAGATAAACCAGATTTTGTGAAATTCTGTATGTTCTATTTTTTAACCCTATATAGTTGCCATTCTGTAAATATTGACAATGCAAATTCCCATAGGAACTCCCTTTGGTGATAAAACTGTGACACTTTTACTATGAAGTTTCGTGAAAATCATATCCCAGAACGGAAAGTTTATATGCACTGCTATTTTATTCAAAGGTCAAAATATAGGGCTGTTCGGCATATTTTCAACATTTATATGCCCTGAACTTCTAAGAGTTTTAACTTATACTAAAATTCTATATTACCCTTACCTTCATTTTTTGACCTCCTAAGAATTGAAATTTAGCCTCTACCATGTTTTTTTTATACTGGTTACATTCCCAAGTGATGTCTCTATGAGATGAAACACAGAGATCATAAATGGGAACCAGTACGTTAACAAATTAACATACCTATGAATATTATAAATCTCCCCAAAAGAGGCGTGGTTTGAGAAACAGCTGTATTTACAAAGTGCAACCTATACAAACATTTATTCAAATAGAAAACTCTCTGAAACACTTTTTCTCACAACAATACTTATTTATCAGAACTATAGCCTAAAGAAATCACTGCATTTACTCTAAGTTTCCTTTTACAGTACATTTTATACCCCTACCCCTAACCCTGTTTCAATTTTTTACCCTATGTGAAAGTTTTCTGATAACAAATTGAAAGCATTTTAGAATACTATAAATGTAATGTTTAGTAGTTAATCATTCCAAAATTCAAGATTATGGTCGTTAGATGATCGTCCTTTTGACCAGATTTCAATTTGTTGACATACTGAAATTGGCTACAGTCTTCAATTTAATTTGTGAACATAACGTAATAATTTTCACAATGTATTTTCTAGAAAGATTGACATCAAATCATGAGACAATCATATATTAACTGCTATTAGTCAGTGAAAGTTTACAATTTCTGCCTCAAATGGTCAGTTTAGAATTCTTGTCACAACAGTATTATCTAAGTATTATCCCTAACCATATATCTAACATAAGTTAGTTAATATATGAACTAGAAGTGCTTAAACAAAGCCATATTTGCAAAAGTTGCATTTATGAAGATATCAGTCTGGTGCATAAATTCCCTAAACGTTTGATAGAAACAAATTAACAAATTTACATACCTACGAATATTATATATCTCCCCAAAAGAGGCGTGGTTTGAGAAACAGCTGTATTTACAAAGTGCAACCTAAAGTACTGCTGAAGATAGGATAAAAATGATAAAGAAGTTTTGTACTAATTGTTCAGTGACCATTCTACCTCTTTTAAAGTTAAGTTTACTATTTTGATATTAATAGATAGCTAGTTATAAAAATAAGAAGAAAAAAGAGTGCCAAGCTTACTGTAAGTTAATGAATTCTATAATAAATGCGGGATTTGTAGGTGCCTATTTGTAAAACAAACCTTTTTGTCTCTATTTACATACCATATTATTTCAGTGGTGAATACATGTTGACCAACATTGAAGAACCTGTCTATTGTATTTTGTTTAAAGTTGTATTTGTTATGAATATGCATAAAAAATATGCAATTCGGACAATCCTCAATTAATCGAACATTCATTTCTTGCTTCATCTTGTCAGCATTGTAGATGCCACAACATTTTGTTATTCTATCCCCACTCTGATGACGCTTAACGTGGTCATTTCAGTAAAGCCCCATAGAGAACCAATATGTTTTTTTTTTTTTTTTTTCATTTATGATTTGTTTGTTTGCTTTTTTTACTATTTGTGTTATCGTTGCCGTTGTTAGCTTAAATGTGGATAGTTAAACAGAATGTGTGTAGATAAAAACATATTAAAATAACATAAAATAGAGTATATATTTCTCGCAATACACAAAAGTCAAGTGAAATCATATTTAGATTTCGTTTCGAGTTGCAAAAAATTATTTTTTGTTGTTATTGAAGAACACGCCCGGGCGATCGACATTACTCTTACTTAATAAAATCCAATCTATTAGACATACATGAAATTTGCCAGTAACAGACATGGGACATACACATGTATGTCACTTTTGAGTTATATTTTTTCTGGCAAATAGGAGTTAACCGAACTTGAAGTAAGACGGAATATACAATGTATACCGATTCTTATACATTATATACGTTATAAACATTATGTAAGCATACGCATAAAATATATGTCAGGTCAAACCTAAACAATATACTTTAACATCTTGTAGGATAGTTCGACTATATCAAAAATTGGTTAAGTGTGACATGTGGGGAAATATTGAAGTGAATAATGAACATGCGTAAACAGAAGATTAGTCTTCCTTAATTTATGGAGAATGACAAAAACTGGTATATGTTTGTCCTCTGGGGTGGGTAACTGTTTTAATCTAATTGGAGGATATTTTTATTTGGCTGAAAACTCTATGGATTATAATTGACAAAAGGTACTAAAGTATATCAAATATTCATATGAAGAGTCGACAGTTGAGGCTACCACATGTTAACTAGTCTATTGTTTTAGTTCAAGAGATGGTAAAGATGTGACAGACAGACTGATTTAAAGCCGGTAGCACAACCTATTGACATTAGTCGTTTCAAGAGGGAAAATAATAACCCAACTTTTCGAAACTAAGTTCACACGATCAAAACTATTGAAACAACAGAAAATCTAATTTCTAAATAAATCAATGTTGGTATAAAATCAACAATATAAGTTTAACGAAAATAGTCTAGTTCTGTCCTGAATATGCTTATAAGAAAACGATCTATGGATTGTTAAGACAGTAATACATTTCGTCATACCAATTTCACATACCAAATTTCAGAATATACAAGTATCAAATATCACAACATTTCGTTGAAAATCGTTAAAATATGAAAGATTCCCTGTAAAAGGGGGAAGTATTCGGGAGTAATTTATTCACAAAAAATAAATCAGACCAAGCAAAAGGCTTTTATCAGTAATTCAGTAATTCAGACAAATACAATTTGTATTAAACAACACATAATAATAAAGACATGACAATAACATTAGTTCAGCTGCATAGTCTCAAGTGTAATTTGACCATCCGCCAACAATCCTTAATTCTGCAATGTCTCAATAATTCTAAGACCAAAAGTTTCAGTATTTAACTAAAGTATATAATTTTCTCCAATGATGCCCAGGGCTTGCATCCAAAATTCCATTTATATTTCTACCACTATCATGTCTAAGTTCAAATAAAAGATTTAAGACACGTTTGAAAATGTCAACAAAAAATAACAAACAAACCCCGAACTTTAATCAATTTTCCGAGCATT
>NW_026262745.1:71816682-71839182 GCF_021869535.1 Mytilus californianus
ATGAGAAGTTTTTCCCCAACGGAAAATGATATACGCCATTCTAATTCCTCTTTCGTAGATCCTTTCACACCAATAGGTACAAATAGAACCCCGTGTTTTACAATAGTCTGTTTAATATCGTATCTCGGCCATGAATTATTTGATCGTGTTACCCATTGCATTGCTGGAGCTATCCATAATTTACTATGTAAACAGTGTGCAAAGTCATGAGTTTTATCTTTGTCTGATACACATGGCCCATGCACAGTCGACACGGCCTTGGTCATAAAATGTTGTTTAAATGAAGAGTTTGAAAAGTAAAAATCACTACCGATCACTTCACAGTCTTCAAAGATATGCTGGCGTTTACAGTGCACTAGACGTAACTTAGTGAAACCTGTCTGTGTATCTACCATTTCCATTTTAAAATATACTTTGTCAGTATTAAAATAAATAGGAGTGTCTTCACAGACCTCCATTTTTTTTAAAACCGTCATAACATCATAATCACTACCGCGCATCTGAAGCCCCTCTCCAAAACTACCACTGGTTATTATTGTGACTGTCTTATCGCTTTGTAAATTATCTCTGACAGTGTTCATCATTCTGATTGTTTTTACGTGATCTTCTGTTCCAACAATATTCTGACATAGATACTGGTACAGTTCTGTTGAAACATTTTCTGTTGCTGATTCTGTATAAGAAGTTTACAAAGGGTTAAAAATTGCCGTAAAACTTTTTTTTATATTTGTTTTATCTTTTCTGGGCAGAAAGCTAGAATCTTTGCTGAGCATTATCTTTGATCTAACTAGTAATACAAACTAACTTGTGTTTGGCATATCACATATTTAATTTGAAGTAATGACTCCTAAATTAAGCTTTCTTTATGTTGTGATCTGAGTTTCAGTCCAATTTCTTTTTTATATTAAAGTTTAAAACATAGATTACGTCTGAAATGAAGTATGCATCGTTACAGAACAATTCGATTTGTATATTAAAAGAGGGGCGAAAGATATTAACAGTGTTGATCATAAACCTATTCGATTCTTTATGCTTATAGAGTTAATTCCATACCTTTTCGTTTTGTATTGTAATAGTGTTAGTTACAGAACATTTCGATTCGTATGTTAAGAGTGTTGGTTACAGAATATTTCGTTTTGTATGTTTATAATGTTGGTTAAAGTACATTTCGTTTCGTATGTTTTTAGTGTTTGTTACAGAACAATTCGATTTGCATATGAGATAATGTTGATTACAGAACATTTCTTTACGTATGTTAAGGGTGTTGGTTACAGAACATTTCGTTTTGTATGTTTAAAATGTTGGTTAAAGTACATCTCGTTTCTTATGTTACTACTGTATGTTACAGATTATTTTGTATCGTGTGTTAAAAGTATTGATTACAAAATATTTCGGATCTTGTATTCATCCTTTTGTTATAGAACATTTTGAATAGAGTGTTTATTTTATTCGTTACATAATATGCCGGGTCGTGTATTGATACTTTTAGTTACAGAACTTTTCGGATCGTATGTTAGTCACGGAACATTTCCGTTTGACTGTAAATATTATTAGTTATAGAAAATTTCGGATCGTAAATTACGGCTTAGATTTTCATTCTTCATTGTGTTTTGACATACTTATAATTCCAAAGTATGGGAATTTTGAAGTCATATAGTACCGTTAGATGAGATTTGTCTAATTTGAAAATCAAGAACGAAAATATGGCCTTTTGAAAATTATTATGAAAATTTTAAATCAAATTTTGGCAAAAATGATACCGGTCCTTCACTTTACAGAAATCTAAATACGGGTATATATAAATTTGAATGCCAGTCCATGACACGTTTAAAGTATGGTGAACAGAGGACTCATACAATCAGAAATGGTCACAAACTATTGTTATGCAGATAAAATTTCGTTTTTATACTACAAAAAGAGACGGAAACTCAGAAGTTTCATTTTAACTCTCCAGGAATCTGCAATATTATAAAAGCCTATGTGTGTGTATAAAGAATATATTTAAGTAAATGGTTATCTCCTGACAAATTGGGATGATATACCAAGAAATTGTTCATTTCCTTTTTCTCTCTTATTTATTCCGGTTTTTTTTCTACCTCCATTTTTTGTTCATTTCAGCTGGAATATTTTTGTTCACACAATGCATAATAAATATATCTTGAGGAGCATGCCAGCATCTATCATTCAGCACAGTTTTGAATATTTTGACCATATCGACATTTGCTGGGCAAAAAGTTGAAGTTGAAGTTTGGTATTATAAAACAGATAACCATGGAAGGAAGAGGAGAAAATGAGATACTGAATAAGTATTACCTGGTTTAAATGTGACAGGTCAGGTGATGGGACTCTCCCAATATAATTCGTTTTTATTTAAAGTTCACATAAAATTGATATTCAAAAATTAATTTACCTTCCAATGACAATTTTATTTTACTTTAGTGATTTCATAGACATGTAGACCCGGTACTTCTAGAGTGTTGTGATATTTAAAAAAAAAAGGATTATAAAATCGATTACACATTTAACATTTCACTGTTCAGAGAAATTATAAAATAAACACATTCAAGGTTTTACTCTATTTACACGAAAGTTTTGTTTTTTCTTTTCTTGTTTACTGTTTCCATTATATATCATGTTTATCTGTTCTTCATCATATGATACTTTCTCATCTTGTCTTAAGCATCAATCTATGATTTCTGTATATCAGTTTTTATTGAAACCTTAGCACGGAAGGATGTTATTAGAATTTGTAAATTTGTAACAAACACTTATAATGTTTTACTTTATTGTCGCAAACAATTTATAAACACAAGTAAACTTCTGCCAAGAACTGTGCAAAACTTCATCGCTCTTCTGACCATACTTTTAGAGTTTTTACCTTCAATAAATATACGTCTCATAATTTGTGAGTTATCAGCAAAATAAATTGTTTTCCCAAAAAAGCATTAGTAATTACTCACAAAAACTAATATGCAATTCTACCTGTTATGCACAATAACTTTTTAAAATTTCATTGGTGTCCTATTAATACTTTTGCAGTTTGGCGTTAAAAATGTTTATCTTCAAATAGCACAATTACATATATTTCTATTATCTGCTTTCTTGGCACATTTAATATTTGCAACAGGATAATTACATAGTTACTTTAAAACATTGACAAAATGATTATACTCAAGCATTATTCATTTACGACTGACTGTGGTTGTTGCTAGAAAAATGTTACACAAAGTAAATTTAAACTAAAAATAGTTATGGTTGAAAAAGGTGAAAGACAGATTTCAAAGCATTGATCCAAAGAAAAAAATCAACGGAAGACCATCGATTGAACAAAACAAACTACCGAGTTGAACATGGGAGCTCCGGAAAGATAAATGGAGTAGGCATTATTGCAAAAATATCATATTCAGTAAATGATCTTGCAATCTTACATTGTCCTGATTCCACTGACCCTTAATGGCCCTAAGAACCTTATTTCAAGCATGATAAAAATTGAAACATTACTTGTTATGAAGTGTTGTTAATTGCATTTCATGTTCATTGATTTTAATTTCCTAATTATCCAGTATCATCCGGAAAATTTAAAAAAAAATGTATATACCAAGTACAATACTGAATTATACTTACTATGTTTGTAGTATTATCATTGATCCTACTAGTAATTTAGTACATTTCAGGGCCCTACTAGTTCATATATATATATATCCCGACTTTCACTAGACTTTATTGATAATTCAATTTATACTTGAACATTTCAGAAATGTATCCCTTACAGGGAATTGAGCTTAAAAAATTATTTAAATAGATAAATAGAAAAAAAATTGTAAAAAAATTGTTAATGCACTTGAAGTCTTAAAAGCTATAAGCATTTTATGTATAAAATTGTAACGTGATGCCTACGTTAAAACATAATGAATGTCCTCGTACTTCAGTTTCTGATAGTTTGTTTCAGTTTTCGTTTGTAAATACAGATGTTTAACAATCAGATGAGAATCTCCTTATAAGTCAAAAAAGACGTTTATTGGGTTTATCAACTATGACACAGATAGTTATATGTGTCACTTCCTTGACACTTATAAAATCGTCTCAATTAAGTGTTTAGTAGACTATGTCGTATAATCTGAATTTTAAACAACGATATAATATATTAAAGTTATATTATTTGTTTTACATCGTTTCATTATCAATTGTATCGGGGGTCCCGTGGTAGCGTGTTCACCTCGAGTGCGAGAGGTCGTGTGTTCGAACTCCGACCGGTCAAAACAAAGACTTTAAAATTGGTATTTGCTGCTAGTCCGAAAAGCACGCAGCATTGAAGAGTAAGATCAAAGACAGGGCAGCTGGGAGTCAAAATAATGTGTCCTGGTAAGGTGACATGTTTTCGGACTGTTACCTTGTGAACTAGCACGTTAAACATCCGGCTTAGCTTGTCGGTTAGTACAAAGCAGGGTTAATAATCATATAACATTAATATTTTATTGTCCTGAATAAGCATATGAATTTGTCGTTACACGTTAAGCAGTCATTTTTCATCATCATCATCTGCTAGATACTCAATGCATATTTGAATTGGTTTTGTTGAGTTTGATTACCACACGTGATAACAAATGTTCAAATTTAATAAAGCTAAAGTCAAGGAATGAAAGTAGATTAACATGATGTTGTGATTGTTTGGTACAGTTCACTAAGCAAGACTACCTCTTTTTAGATATTAATCCTGTAATGAGGATATGTTCAAGATAACAACCTTATATTAATAATTTTTGTATTTACAAAATGGACATTATGTGATGATTAATGATAATAACAAAAACATCTCTTTAACATATTACATTCTAACCAAACAAAAAGGTCAGCAAAATCCATCCTTTAATAAAAGTGAAACGTGTACCCTATTTATCTAATGTGGATAACATCATCAATCCAAATACATAATGAAATTCATAAAATGTTTGAGTAGCAGCTAGTTGATTGTTGATAGTAGAAAGCTTGTTAATATAGTATCTTATTTTGAAACTAATATAGATAAGGAGATTTGATATAATTGTAAAAAAGACAAATGACAAATACTACAGATTTTAAAGAGCTCGTAGTAGCTGAATGCTAGATCAAAACCAATTACAACAGATAAATAAACAGGATTCCTTCAGACTTTAACATATTTAAACAGTTCTGATCATTTTCTGAGACGAGTAAAATAAAGGAATTATAAATGCAATAATATATACTAAATTCGATTTATTGATATGATTTGTATCATGTGTATCTTATTCAAATCTAAAAAGGAGGCGGAAGACAAAAAGAACACTCAAAACTAATCAGTCGAAGAGAAACGTATAAGTCAGTGAAAAAAAAAAGAAAAACCACGATAAAACAGACAAATCTATAACTAAAGACACTACATAGGAAAAGAAAAACTGAGCAACACGAACCTCACAAAAAAACCGGAGGTTATGTCCTGCGCTCCGAAAAGGTAAGACAATCCTGCTCCACGTGTGAATATATTGCCTCATAATACCTACTTAAAATGACACGTATTGCCTTATATGTGATTTTCCGTAAATGTTTTTTTTTCAGTTTTATTTGTAAATACACAAACAGAAATTTTCCATTCCGAATAAAATGCTCCCATACGTCGCAAGGTGTTTTTTAAAAAACAAATCAGTGAGAAAATGAAAAATTTTGGACAATAAACAAATATTTCCTAGAAAAATGTCTTTTAATACCCTTGAGCATTTATAACAATCATTCCGATATCACTTCCATTTAATGACATAAAGAAAAAATCCCCAAAAAAAATTTTTTTAGGAAGCAATTTTAAAGAAACCATTAAAAATGTATTTATTTATGAATAAACATCACATTGAATTTGATCTGTTATGTTTTAAATGTTTCCTATGACTAAACTAATCACAGTTGTACGACTTTGCCCCCAGCAGAGCTATAGAAAAACAGTACATTAACGGGTGTTACACGGACACTTTTTAGATGATACACGGACACTTTTTAGTTGTTACACGGACACTTTTTATGAATAGAATCACTCGTGCATGATCAGTGAGTTCATGGGCACTTTAAATTTCAATTAGATTTGAACTTTTTGTTTCACCGACATATTTCCTGTCTTTTTTTATTAAAATATTTACGTTGGCATCAATAACTATTTTTTTTTCCAAACAATTCCAGTATATTACTATTCATGTCAGTACACTGAGATTGACCATTTAACTTCAAAAGGGGGGGTTATGGTTTTTTCCAAAAAATATTCTGATCCCCAATTTTATGAGAAAAAAATATATTGACAAAATAATGTTCTGGTTCCTGATTTTCAGATTTTTTTTTCAATTTATGGACATGAATAGTATTCTGGACAATGCTGAAAGTAAAGAAATGCTGGTACCGACGTTTATATTTCAATAAAAAAGACAGGAAATATATATAAAAAATCAAATCTAATCAAAAGATAAAATCCCTATCAACTCACCAATGCACGATTGATCCTATAGATAAAAAGTGTCCGTGTAATACATGTTCAAATAGGCAGCAAATCTTGAAGAAAATCATTCAACTTATGTCACCAATTTTGGACGGTAAGCTGCGATTGGATCATATTGTGACACGTGTTTAATAAATCCTGACCAACACTATTAGAGACATATATAAAAACCTACAATCATGACATTTTTAAAACAAATCCAAAATATATGCCTATATATATCTAATAACAAGACAAATCCATTTTAATAACATTTCATTCACTAATGAAATAGGAAATTCTTTTTTTTTATGCATTTATATTGTTATTGAATTCATATATATTGAATTCATGTATTTGGAAGCAAATGTACGATTTTTATTATTTTTTAAAGGGGGAATGGAATGGCACATCCTGCATTTTTTTTCGACAAAAAGGATCAAGCCTGTTTATTCTAAATTTTATTTTACCCTCCCCCCCTTTCCGTTTCCCCCCAAATAAAAATCAAATGTTAGCTTGCTTACATGTACTTCTGGAAACTTTTTCATGCATAACTTACTTGCAAAGTTGCATTTTAAAAAGTCTCAAATGTTTACAACATTCATCTTTTACATGACATGGTCCTTTTTATAAAATTATTAGATTCTTGAATTTCTTAAGAAAAATCTCTCGGCTGAAGGGAAATGAAAAAAAGTTTGTTTTAACTGTAACTTGCATTAACTGGTATATGGCCAATTACGTTTCTTATCTATTTAATGTTGCTACCTCTTCTAAATGCAAAATGTACTACTTCTTTCTTGAAACGTCGTACAAGTCAGATACAAAACAAAGGTAACAAAAAAACAGGCCGGAAACAAACTGCCGTATAGTTTTTCTGCACTTGTAGTCAGGTCAAGGTCCTCGGCTATCGCCTCGGACATTGACCTGACTACTCGTGCAGAAAAACTATCCGGCAACGGTTGTTACCGGCCTGTTTCTTTGTTACCTTTGTATTGTATCTAATACATACTACAATTTTAATTTGTTCGCCAAGTGCTATTTGTCTAAAGTAGACTCATCTCTAACGCTCGAATTAAACGGTTAATAGGTCATCATAAAGTACGAAGTTGAAGAGGCTCATGATAACAAATTTCGAATTGATATTTAAACTTAATTATGTCAATATGTTTTGCAATCTTTTTAAACATATTTTTATAAATCTTACTTTATCATTTCTAGCACAGTAGGTCTGTCAATTTAAATAGATAAAAAACCTTATCAAAAATATCAAATATCAACATGATCAACATTGAAGATAATACTCATATCTCAATATCTTCTTTAAAGTAATTTGCCAAAATATGGTTATTTTGGTTTCAAATATTTTTGAGCATGTTATATGGGAAAAAGATCACATTTTGAAAAACGAAAAAAAAACAAAACAAAAAAACACAACACCGGTTCCTACGCGACTTTCATACTGCATATTACAACATCCGTACCTTACTTTAAAATTCCTAATACTAACATGCTTACAATGGTGATTTTATCACCATTTAAAACATTTGGTAAATTAATGTATTACTGAAATATAATCAATTGCCATGATTTATTTAAATCGGCATCTATGATTATATTGATAAAAAAAAACACATTAAAGATAATTATCAAATTATGAAGACATAATTTAAGAATGGGAACAGAGAATACAATATATGAAAACAACATTGGATTTCAATTTACATCTACTGATAAAATTACTTCATGATAAATTTGCTTCTTTTTAATCAGAATCATTTATTTTTCGGGACATATTTATCATTTACCAACTCCTGTGTATGGTATAAATTGTCTCGTGATTATTATCATTAAAGAAAAAACAGAACAAGAACAAATCAGTTCAAGAGCCTTCATTTACAAAAAATGGTCCAACCGAATCGAAACATAAAGTTCGCCTTTCAAGTGAAATATTTGAACATATTGTATATTTGTTTTCTTAATTCTCATAATTGGCCATGGAACAAACACTAGGCTTCGCCAAAACTTTGTTTTAAATCTAAAAACAAAATATTTGAAACAACAATATTTGTTTGAAAGTGTACTCAATTGCAGATTGACATTGTAACGTTTGATTACCTTCTGTAAAACAAAACCCGTCTACTTGTTCTATATGATCAAATGAATTGATCAATTGACTGTTTATCCACACAGACTACTAAAGAAGAATTATATAGAAAAAAAAAGATATCTCCATTGAATCATACCTGACATCTTGTTAGGTTCGTCGATGTTAACATAAAAACGTGCATTCCCGTTTTATCCTTTCTTGTTTATTACATGCACTACTCGATATAAATATAACAATACCACCTCCGCAATACTTATTGCTGTGTTTTTCACTAATGAATAGTATAATTATTTTTCTTTGGATAAGTTTATAACTTTTACATCTTGTTATAAGTAGAAATCACAAGTTTAACATTATTTTGAAAATAAACGGAAATAATATGATCGTACATAAAGCGGATTGGGGCACAAGGTAGGGAAAATTTTTGTTGTTGTTATTTTTCTTCCAAAAATGAAAAAGAAAAATGGTTCAAATTATCCGTAAAGTACATGCAAGGGTTACCTAAAATACAATTCACGAAGGAAGTAATATCTAATTAGTGTTGATACTCATGTAATATATATATTACAAAGAAATGACAGCAATAACCTTTGCTCGAAGTTTCACCATCAACGTAAAGAGTTTCAAGTGGTTATTCGTTTTAAATATTAATATAACAAGTTAATATAGCATGTATAAGGATACAATGATGTACACAATTCAGTTGTTTAAAGTGGCTGTAGTAAATTATGTAGTTTTACTGCCAAAATATAATCTTTTCACATTTATTGATATTGATTTATAATTTCGTAGACAAAAATGAAGAAAAAAAAAGGACTGGATTAATTTGATAATTTCGACCTATCTTCTAGACGTTAACTGCATAATGCATTATACTTGTATTTAAGCGTCACACATAGCATTATCGATTACTGGAAATGTTTAACATTGTTTTGCCGATCTGTTTTGTTGTTGTGTGTTTTAGTTTAACGACAGTCTTTACATGCTAGAGAAGAAAATGGAAGATGATTTCATGATTTATTTCAGGATAGTCAGCAGCGTTATTCCTATTTCAACATAATACTGCTTCTTCAATCTCATTCGTCTGTTATATGACTATGTTTGAAACAATCTTTGCATATGACCACTATTCTAGCCTTATTTTCTATTGAATCTAGATATTCTGTGTGATAATTTGGATTTGATTCCTTTTTGCAAGTTGATAAAAATATGAAAGCCAACCATCTGTGATGTCCCCATTTTGGTGTATTTTGCCTTCAACATTTCATTGATCAATATATCTCGATAAATAGTTATCAACGGTACCAGGATTATAACTGTCTTCTTTGATTTTTGATATTTCTATAAAACATATGTCATACTCTGTTCTTGCCTTAATCATTTTATGACGTTACTTTTTTCTCTTTTGAGCTACTTATTATCGGTATTCTTGTGTTGTGCGGTTTTCTGTAGCCTTTGTGTAAAATGAGTCGACTGAGTAAATGGGTTGTAGTAAAAAACAAATCATAGATTCTAGGCTGATATTATATTCTACATAACACTCATCTAGAATTAAAACACACGCAAGACAAATTCAAAATCTATATGCCTTGTTATCTTTCTTTATTGAAACAGTTAATTGTTTTTATATTGATTAATATTATATTAGAATGTTGACTGCAGTACCCTAATTTTTTACGTTTTTACCTATCATGTCTGTTTGTTTTGCTCACACATTATTGTCATTATAAAACAATGATATGCTACTGTCATACAAGTGAGAGGTTTAGCTAGCTACAAAACCATTTTCCACATAAAGAAATATCCATACCAAGTCAGGAATATAACAATTGTTTTCCATTCGTTATATATGTTTGAGCTTTTGATTTTGCATTCGTTACATATGTTTGACCTTTGATTTTGCCATTTTATAAAGGACTTTCCGTTTTGAATTTTACTTTATACTATAACCAAGTCGCTGTCCAGTTTCTTCCTAGAAGAAACTTTACTGCTGGTGTATCATTCCCCGAGGGCATCATCAACTTGCTAGCTTAATGCATGATTAATAATGATAGTGCAAAGAACAAACAAGGCTAGGATGTCTACTTGTAAACATAAAAAAGGAAAGAAGAGTACATGTAAGACATCTATTATATACTGTTAACCACTTCGGCAGATTTCACTAGTAACTTAACATGGAACACTAAGCAAGGTCCTTCTTTATCTATGAAAATACACATCATCAAAAAAATTATCATCACACCAATATGTACTGAGTACTCCTTTCTGAAAATATAGAGAAATTTCTTGATAAAGGAACTAGGTACTGCAATGCCATATAGTTGCAATGATAACATCAAAAGAGTAGTAAATTTGTCATGTCTAGCCTCCAGTGATGTAAATATAATGAGTTTATTTAATACAACCTTAAGACCCCAGCGTAGTCATTGGTAAAACATTAACATCGGCCTATTGCTCAAAAGTTTTTCTAATCTAAAACGCTCTCTGGCAGCTGTGATGACTTTCTTTCACATCTTCATCATCCGATAGGGTTACATTACATTAGAACTATTCTCTTTTCACTGCCTGTAAATTTTCTTAAATGTTTGATTATGCACTTGATAAGGGATGCATAGATCCAATTCGCCAACATTCAGACGACTGGTCAGTATAATTTGTGATATAGCTCTTTTCCGTCTTTTTAAACCAGTGAGATCGGAACCTTAACATGATGAAAAGTGGAAATTCCTCTCTATTAATTTGACTAATAAATGAATTAATGCTATCTACATCAGCAACGTTCTTTGTCACGAAGAGGTAACATCTAAAATTCCAATTTATTTTCAAAATCAGTCTGTTCCTATTGTGTCCTACAGTTACACCTAAACCATTGCATCTTACGTGTTTAACTATAAGCAAGCATTGCAGGACCTTGATTTAGAAAAAAAGAAATACCCTAAAAACCCTCAAACATGTGACTGTTCCCACTCGCCTTATATCTACAGTCCCTCTGGCCATGTTATTACTTGGGATCTAAACATAATTCAACATGAACATCTCGAAAAGGTGATATCTCATTGTCCTAAGATCAGAGAACCCCAACATCAATTGGAACCATAACTTTAGAATAATTATGAATTTCACTGAGGACTACGCCAGAGCATTGGCTAAACGAGAAGAAGTTGAAATTGACACATTGTCAGAGTGGGTCAAAACAATCAGGTCTCTGATAAAACGTCGAATTTATAAGTTGAATAAGTGTGTGAATGATCGACCAAAGTCCGTTTTCATAGAAAAAGAAATGTGAAATGTCTTTAATCTCTTCATGATAAATATGTTGTTGTTCCTGCGGACAAAGCTTCGAATAATATTGTTTTGTGTGTAAATCGTCTTACTATGAATGTCTTGTAAATGAATAAGGAATAAATGAGCAATCACTGAACACTACATACAAATACATATCATTTGACAAGAATGAGATTTGACGAATCATAAGTCCTTTATGGCTTCAATGAACATTACATTGAACAGCATCTTGTTTGAATTAGATACATAAGCTTCACAAAATTTCGTACAAACAACGGTACATTGCCGGCTCATCTATATGTTCTACAATGGAATTGTCCATAAGATTGACAAAAATTCTTGCTGCAGTGAAAAAGGGGCTTCAGAAATACTGTGAAACTGTTTACTCGTGTAGTGGTATTAACCATATGTGGATTCTAAAAAACTCTAAAGAATTTCTTGATAATTTTACATGTCGATCTTTCTCTGAAACTTATTCTATCAAAACTTTTGATACTTCAACCCTGTATACAACCATTTCCAATGTGAAAAATCGTCTAAAAGAAATAATCCACAATGATTTTCAATATATAAATGGCAGTATACGCTATAAATTTATTGCTTTGGGATACCATTCGGCATATCTTGTTAATAGTGAACTAAAAGGTAAATATGCAACACAGAAGAACAAGTGATCAGTATGGTGGAATTTCGTATTGACATCATATTTGTTGAATTTGGAGGTAGAATTTTTCAGCAAGTTGTCAGCATTCCTATGGAACCGAACTGTGCGCTTCTCCTTGCCGACCTCTTCTTAATTTCATATGAGTCGGAGTCTCCGTCCTTCAGACACTTGTCAATACAAGAAAATTAAAGAAGCCCGATCATTTAATTTCACATTCAGATATATTGATGATGTTCTTTCCATTAACTAGCCAAACTTTTCTGATAGGATTCCATTAACATAATCTCCAGAACTAGAAATTAAAGAAACAACAGACACGGATTTTTTCCGCCTCATTTTTAGACTGATACATCCAATTTGACATAAGTGATCAACTCAATACCAGAACCTATGACAAGCGAGACGATTTTGATTTTGAAATTATACATTTTCCCCACCTTAGCAGCAATATGCCAACTTCACCTGCATATGGGATATACATTTCCGAAAATATTCGTTATTCAAGAGCTTGCAGCTCCTACTCAGACTTTATAAAACGTCACCAGTGTCTGATCAGAAAGTTGATAACCTAAGGTTATGTCAAAGAACGTCTCGTTTATAAAAAAGTTCATTGGAAGATACCAATACCTTGTTTATTCATTTTTGATTATATACTTATGACTTGGATCGGTACGTATACATCCCACCATTGTGTTATTGTGCTATGGTCAATTTTTAGTTCGTGTCTTTGATTTTAAATTATGTACTCTGTCTATATGCCATTTGGTGTTTCCAAACAGTTGAAACAGGTGTTTGTTTTTATAGTGATTAAGATAATATTACAATATTGACTGCTGTACCCGAAGGTTTGACGTTTGTATCTATTATATCTGTTTGTTTTGCTCACACATTGTTGTCAATATGATGGAAATCTATGCGACTGTCATACAAGTGAGAGGTTAAGCTAACTATAAAACCAAGTTTAAACCACCATTTTCTACATAAGGATATGACGGTACAAAGACAGGAATATGACAGTTGTTTTCCATTCGTTATATGTGTTTAAGCTTTTGATTTTGCCATATTAAAAGGAACTTACAGTTTTGATATTCCCTTGGACTTTTCAAATACGATGTACAAAATTATAATTCTGGTATCTTTGATGAGTTTTTCTAAAGACCATTGAATTTCCAAAATTCCTCCTAAGACAAATTATATAAGTGTTTTGAATACTTAAACATTTCAAAACAGTAAATTAACAAAACAATAATCATTTCAATGATATTTTGGGTCATTACAAAACGCTGACTGCTGGGTTGGTGATGCCTGTAGGGACGAAACTTCAACCAGCAACTGAATAGACCAAGTTGTTGTGAAAAATGATCAAAGACATAACGCTTTTGATTTTGTATAACATACATGCGTTTTTTCTACATAAAGCTCATTGTTGACGTTCGAATCTGTCCCAAGTCAGGAGATTCTGGCTTTTGTTAGTTTTGTATGTTTTTTTTTAAATTTTAGTTCATTTATATGTTTTCGAGTTAAGTATGACATCCATTTTCAACGAACTAGTACACTTTTTTGTTAAGGGGCCAGCTGAAGCACGTCTCCTGGTGCGGGATTTTCTCGATGTGTTGAAGACCCATTTGTGGCCGTCGGCTGTTTTCTGCTCTTTGGTCGGATTGTTGTCTCTATGACACATTCCCCAATTCAATTCTCAATTTTATATTAGTTTGAATGCCAAATCGAATGCGAATTTGAAGAGCATAAACCGTCATACCAATGACTAGGAGTTGGCAGTATCAGGTTGTTGATAAAAATTGTATCTTTTTTCTGTGAATTATTGTAAACTTTGTTTGGATTTGTAGTTATTTTTGTTGCAAATTCTTGTCATCAAATGTGATGCATTGAAACTTCAGAAATTTGGTATATATTCCGTAGCGTGAACAATTTTTGGTTAGATTTCATTAAAGTTATCGTCGTAGATAGCTTTTATGTTTTGAAGGAGTAGTCTTTTTGATAAGTGGGGTACCAAATTGTATTTGAATAATTCTCTATATTGTTAAGGATGAGCTTGGTGGAAAGAAAATAACTGCATGGATAATTTTGATTTTCATAACTGATATTTTGTTGGTATCCTTTATTTCTATTGTTTTCAAGCTATATGTTACAACAGTTGGCTTATAATTGTGACGTCAGACGCACGTTTATACTACATCACCTCATCACTGATGCTTGAATCGATACCAGGCTTATAATTGTATACGTCAGACGCACGTTTCTAATACATAACCTCAACACCGATGCTTGAATCGAGACAGTTGGAAGGCCAAATCAAAAACGAAGTTGAAGAGTATTTAAAAACAGAACATTCAAATGTGTTGTGACAAACACTATAACATGTTCAAAGGCTATCTATACATAGGACAAACCTAACCTTACCGGTTGGATTCTTCACACAATTCTGTACAAACATTCATCATCATCATCATCATCATCATCATCATCATCATCATCATCATCATCATCATCATCATCATCATCATCATCATCATCATCATCATCATCATCATCATCATCATCATCATCATCATCATCATCATCATCATCATCATTATCATCATCATCATCACCATTATCATCAGCATCATCATCATCATTGTCGTCGTCGTCACCCTCCTCCTCCTCCTCCTCTATTTGCTAATTGTTGACCCCATAATTGTTTTTTTTTTCAAACATTAAAACGTAACTATACAGTATTTGGAAATGCAACTGTGTCATGAATTTAATTAAATATACTATTCTAATGTAGAAAACATAAGACTAACAGGTATATGCAAAAGAAAACAAAAACATCAGAATTATCAAATTAAACTTATCAATGACAATTTTTGGAATGTAATGTTTTGTTATTTGGACATAATTCCAACGATTGCATAAAAGCTTGTCTCGCTGATTCTAATACTCCCAATCATTTGGAAACTTATTCTTAAGATGTTGTAACAGTCATTTTTTTCACTATTTGAAATTAAATAGCTTTCCTCTATAGTCAACTGTAGATTCCTCAGGGATTCCCGGTATTGCCTCTTATTTTCTAGTCGATGTCATGACGTGTGCTCATCTGCACAGTACTTATACGAGTTTTGTACTGTTTATTAGTAGATTTATTTCCAGACATATCTTTAAATGGCAGTGCTAGCCCTTTCTTCAAACAACATCTTGACATATAATATGTGTAGAGGTATTTCATTTTCGAACTCTTACTGGACAATACCTTGTTTATACCTTTTTCCAAATGAAAAACAGAGGGCAAGTTTATATTTTTTTCTATAAACATAGAGCAGGTTAATAATTTTTCAACGGTATTATCGTGTAAACGATTGGACTCACTGCAAATCCGAGATGATGCGAAATTAGAGATTTGGTCAGACAATAATATGCATTGCCAACCATAACTGTTTAGAGTTTTCAACTCTTTAAAAAGTGTTTTCTGTGCTTGTCCTTGAATCTTATTCTCAAATAAGTTATTCTCAGGAATGAAATAATGTGAACAAAGTGCGTATTCAACACAATATATTAGCCTTCGGAAATATCTCATGTAACAAGACATCAAGTTTTCAGGTTTCCATATTGATGAAGGCAATTCCTCACATATCCAAAACAAAATTGTTTTCATGAAATATGAACAAAGCAATTCTCTACAATCTCTGGCTAAAGCTATGACGTCTTTCAGAAAAATTTTCATTAGTGCATAGCATAGTAATTGTGTATGTTTGAATGTATGAATGTATGAATGAAAAGTTTTTCTCCAACTGAAAATGATATCCGCCATTTTATTTCTTCTTGTGAGGATCCTTTTGCACCTACGGGTACAAATAGAACCCCGTGTTTTATAATATTCTGTTTAAAATTGCAGCTCGGCCATGAATTATTTGATCGTATTATCCATTGCTTTGCTGGTGTTATCCACAATTTACAATGTAAACAGAATGCGAAGTCATATAATCCCTTTTCATCAGATACACATGGTCCATGCACAGTCTGAAAAATGTGCGTGAAAAATCTTTTTTAAATGTAACGTTTGACAAGTATAAATCCCGACCTATCACATATCACACATTCATTAAGGAAAAACAGGTTATTTGGTCGCACTAAACGTAACTTAGTGAAACCTGGCTGAGTATCTTCCATATCTATTTCAAAATTCATTTTTAAAGCACTAACATTAATGTTTGTGTCTTCAAAGACCTCAACATATTTCAAAATCTTCATTATATCGAAATCGCTACCTCGTATATCAAGTCCCTCTCCAAAACTTCCACTAGTGATTATTGTCATACACTTGTCCTTTCTATATTGTCTCTGACAGCGTTCATCGTTTTGATTATTTTTACATCCTCCTCTGTTCCAACAATTTTCTGACATAAATATCGATACAAAGCTATTGATTCATTCGGTGTTGCTGATTCTGTAAAAATGTTAAAGGAATGGGTTAACAAAGGTTAAACGTTATTTTTGTCCTTGCCATAAAGCTATAATCTTGCATTAATCACTTTGAAGTTATAATACCGGAATTGTGCTTATTGATGTTGTAATCCGGGTTTTGATCTAATGTTTCATTATCAACTTTTAATCATACATAACTTTGACTGTAAACCTGATGGGAAAAAAATGTTTTGGTATTTAATATGATTGGTTACAAAACATTTCCATTCATGTGTTGATAGTGTTGGTCACAGAACATTTTAATTCGTATGTTATTAGTATTGGTTACAGAAAATTTTGGATCTGTTTTTATAGTCTTGGTTACATACCATATCGATTTGTTTGCTAATAGTGTCGTTATCAGAACATATCCATGCTTATGTTAAAAGTGTTAGTTACAAAACATATAGATACGTATGTTCAAAGAGTTGGTTACAAAACATAATATTTCAATTTGGATGTCAAAAGTGTTGGTTACAGAACATTTGAATCGTATGTTAATATTTTTAATTAAAGAATATTTCGAATTCTCTGTTAACAGTGTTCTTTACAAAATATTTCGATTCGTATGTTAATAGCGTCGGGTGCAAAACATTTCATACAAATGTTTAGAAAAAAGTAAAATCACAAAAATACTGAACTCCGAGGAAAACTCAAAACGGAAAGTCCGTAATCAAAAGGCAAAATCAAAAGCTCAAACACATCAAACGAACGAATAACAACTGTCATAATCCTGACTTGGTACAGGCATTTTCTTATGTAGAAAATGGTGAATTAAACCTGGTTTTATAGCTAGCTAAACATCTCACTTGTATGACAGTCGGATATAGTTCCATTATATTGACAACGATGTGTGAACAAAACAAACAGACATAATAGGTAAAAATGTCAAAAATAGGGGTACAGCAGTCAACACTGTTATTATCTTAGTCACTATAAAAACAAACAAATATGTAAACAAACATTGGCACAATAACACAATGACGGGATGTATAAGTACAGAGCCACGTCACATGTATCAAAGAAACACAAAAAGGCAGAGTGTTGGTTACAGAACATTTTGATACTTTGTTTAAAGTGTTGGTAACAGAAGATTCCGTATCGTGTTTTGATGTTATTTGTTACAGATATTTTTCATCATGTGTTAATAATATCTATTACGAAAAAATTCGGATCGTAGGTAAAAATTAATAGCTGGAGGATTTTTTGGATCGTGTGTTAATAGTGTTGGCTACAACACATTTCAAATCGTAATTTAATAAGATTCCAATGTGTTTATTTTTTGTGTTTGTTACAGATCATTTCGATTTGCGTGTTAAAACTGTATGAAATGTATCACGGTGCGAAGCTGTTACATGTAGTTTCATACGATATTCACTTCATCTTGAAATTTTTACGTAACACATATCAGTTCTATTTGATTGCCTTATGATGTGGAAGACTAATATTGAATTGTGTAAGAAATTAAATTGGGAACATGTCGCTGACAGGAGAAATTATTCAATACATAAAAAGTTGCAGTATGGGTATGCAAGATCCGATCCAATACCCGATAATTTAGTGAATTTAAAAATAAAAGGATAACAGGGGACACAGCAAAACGAATAATGACTGCCAGGGATTGTATGGAATGATCAGAACAAAAAATAGAGCATCTTTCCGACTAATAATGGTACTACCATAAGATCGAGGATATTCCCATTTGAACTAGAGCCATTTTCTATCGTTATCTTTTTTTCACACAAAAACACATTTCATGTTAAGAATAGATCCATCCAGTTTAAAATAAATGACTAGCCATAGCTCAGGTCACGGTCACAGAAATAAACCAGTCTTGTGTAGGAGGGTTAAAAAAAGTAAAATAACAAAAGTACTGGACTCCATGGAAAATTCAAAACGAAAAGTCCATAAACAAATGGCAAAATCAAAAGCTCAAACACATCAAACGTATAGATAACAACTGTAATATTTCTTACTTGGTAAAGTATAGGCATTTGCTTATGTAGAAAGAGTCTATGAATTTACTTGGTAATTTCTAACTTAGTAAAGTATAGGCATTTTACTACTTTAAACATTCAGATACTTTTCATAAATTGAAGCCATGTTGCATTAATATTTTCGATGGTTTGAATACACCTGCTACAAGTGAATCTACACCTATCATTTCTTCTTGTAAACACAAAAAAGGAAAAAGGAGCACGTGTTAGACATGTAATATGTTAATCACGACTCCTGATTTTACCATTAATTTAACAGGAAAAACGTATTATACTAAAGTTTTCGAGCCTCTGGACTGTTCCATGGACAATGTCGTGTACGGAATTGAATGTACTTTGTGTGGACTACTTTATGTTGGTGAAACTCGACAAACTTTGCGTAAAAGGATGAATCAACATCGGTCTGATAATAAAGATCCGCAATTCAGGGTTCTTTATAACCATTTTAATCAATCGGACCATGATCCGTCTTTATCTATGAAAGTACGCATCATCGAGGAAATTTATCACTACACAAATAGCCCTGTACTTAGTACTCCTTTCCGAAAAGATAGAGAAAATTTATGGATAAGGGAACTAGGTACTGCAATGCCATATGGTTGCAATGATAATGTCAAAGGAGTAGGAAATTTGTCAAGTCCAGCCTGCAGTGATGTTAATGTAATGAGTTTATTTAACACTACCTTACGAAACCAACGTAGTCATGGGCAAAAACGTTACCATCGGCCTAATGTTAAAAAGTCTTCCAAATCTTGATCGCCCTCTGGGAGCTTTGATGATTTTCTTTCTCATCTTCATCATCCGCTTGGTTAACATCACATTAGAACTATTCTTTTTTTACTGCCTGGTAATTTTCTAAAATGTTTGAGAGATTATGCACTTGACAAAGGATGCATAAATACATTTTCTCCAATATACAGACTTGTCAGTATAATTTGTGATGTAGCTCTTTTCCGTCTTTTTAAACCAGTAAGATCGGAAACTTTACATGAGGGAAAGAGGAAATTCCTTCCTGTTTTCTTTACCAATAGAGGAATTGATGCAATCAACATCAGCAACGTTCTACATTACAAGGAGGTAACATCTAAAATTCCTATTTATTTTCAAAATCAGTCTGTTCCTATCGTATCCTACAGTTACACCAAAACCATTGCACCCAAAATATTCAACTATAAACAAGCATTACAGGACCTTGATTTAGAACAATACCTAAAATACCCTCTGACATGTGGCTGTTCCCACTCGCCTTACAATTACGGCACCTCTGGCCATGTTATTACTGGGGATCTAAACATAAGTCACAATGAAAATCTCAGAAAGGTGATTTCACATGGTCCTAAGTTTAGAGAACCCCAAAACATCAATTGGAACCATAACTTCAAAAATTATTATGGATTCCATTGAGGACTACGCCAGAGCATGGGCTAAACGAGAAGAAGTTCAACTAGACACTTTGTCAGAATGGGTCAAAACAATCAGGTCTCTGATAAAACGTCGCTTCATAAGTTGAAAAACTGTGTGAATGATCGACCAAAGTCCATTTTCAGAGACAAAGAGGCTGTGAAATATCTATCATCTCTTCAAGATAAGTATGTTGTTGTTCCTGCGGAAAATGCTTCAAATAATATTGTCTTTATATGTAAATGGTATTAATACGAATGTTTTGTAAAAGAATTAGGAATAAATGAGCACTCAGGTAATCCCACATACAAAAACATATCATTTGACAAGAATGAGATTTTGGCGAATCATAAGTCCTTCATGGCTTCAATGAACATTGCATTTAACAACAAATCGGAGGACTTACCTTGTTTATATTGGATACCTAAACTTCACAAAATTCCGTACAAACAACGGTACATTGCCGGCTCATCTGCCTGTTCCACTAAAGAATTGTCCATTAGATTGACTAAAATTCTGTCCGCAGTGAAAGAGGGTCTTCAGAAATACTGTGAAACTGTTTACTCGAGTAGTGGTATTAACCATATCTGGATTCTTAAAAACTCTAAAGAACTTCTGGATAATTTTAAATCTCGGTCTTTTTCTGAAATTAGTTCTATCAAAACTTTTGATTTTTCAACCTTGTATACCACCATTCCCCATGTGAAATTGAAAAAACGTCTAAAAGAAATAATCCAAAATGCTTTTCATCATAAAAATGGTAGCATACGCTTTAAATTTATTACTTTGGGATACCATAAGGCATATTTGGTAATAGTGAACAAAAGGGTAAAACATGCTACACAGAGGAACAAGTGATCAGTATGCTGGAGTTTCTTATTGACAACATATTTGTTGAATTTGGAGGTAGACTTTTTCAACAAATTGTCGGCATTCCTATGGGAACGAACTGTGCTCCTCTTCTTGCCGACCTCTTCTTATTTTCATATGAATCGGAGTTCCTTCAGACACTTGTCAAAAACAAGAAGATCAAAGAAGCCAGGTAATTTAATTTCACTTTCAGATATATTGATGATGTTCTTTCCATTAACAATCCGAACTTTTCTGATTGGGTTCCATTAATATATCCACCAGAACTAGAAATTAAAGAAACAACAGACACGGCTTCCTCCGCCTCATTTTTAGACTTATACCTCGAATTTGACATACACAGTCATCTCAGTACCAGAATCAATGACAAACGAGACGATTTTATATTTGAAATTATCAATTTTCCCCACCTTAGTAGCAATATACCAACTTCACCTGCATCTGGGATATACATTTCCCAACTAATTCGGTATTCAAGAGCTTGCAGCTCCTACTCAGACTTTGTAAAACGTCACCAGTGTCTGAGCAGAAAGTTGATGAACCAGGGGTATGTCAAAGAACGTCTCGTCCTTTTTCTTAAAAAGTTCATCGGAAGGTACCAAGAACTTGTTGATAAATATTCCGTATCAATTTCACAAATAATACACGATAGTCTTGAAGTATAGATTTTGCGTACTGACATTGTGTATCATCATAATAACGTGTTATAGTATTCTTTTATTTGTCTTTATTAATATTACTTTCACTGTTAAGTCTGGGTATCCATTTGACGTGACTCTGTGCTTATGTATCCCGTCATACTTTGAACGACAAAATTATTTCATTTATTAATATTACTTTTACTATTGAGTCTGTTTTTTTGTGATATACATTAGACTTGACTCTGTACTTATGTATATCGTCATACTTTGTACCACACAATTATTTTATTTTATTTATTAATATTACTTTTACTGTTAAGTCTGTGTTTTGTTATATCCATTTTACGTGACTCTGTATTTATGTATCCCCTCAAAATTTGAACGACAAAATTATTTCATGTCTACCTGTGCGAATTTCTAACGCGCGATTTTACGCCAGTACTTAAAACCTTCCATCCTTTATGGGTGGATTTTACATAGATAAATAAAATCGTATAATATTAGCAAAATGAGGATGTTAAATTTGATGTATGTCTTTTTGTGCTTCTTCGTTACATTTGTTTGTTTTTATAGTGATTAAGATGATAACACAATGTTGA